>NW_011888934.1:2731298-2746432 GCF_000151845.1 Pteropus vampyrus | reverse complement strand
TCTCTCTCTCTCTCTCTCTCTCTCTCTCTCTCTCACACACACACACACACACACACACACACACACACAGTTTAGAAGTTAGATATGCAGACAAAGAAGCATAACCTACCTTGTTGTTTTGTTTAACTATGTGTATTTGTATCACTGAGGTATTTGGGAAGCAAGACCTAATTCAGCATCTCTTCCAAGATGAAGAACTCAAGCAGTTCTTAAAAGATGAGGTATATCTAAGCTCTGAGTAGACAGTTAATCAGAACTCTGATGAGTCTGGTACTTCTGAACTGATGAGCCAGCAGAGATCAGCAGGAGAAATAGGTGAAACTCATTGTGTACATATCTTGAGGGATTAAGGATATTTAAATCATCACATAAGGTAAAAGTTCACAAAAACAACCTTGTGGGTGCTGTGATGGGCCGTAAAGATCCCTCTTCAATAATGAAGGACTTATTTCCTTAGCTGCTGGCAATGCTACTAGGTGACAATATTCAGTCCTCAGTTCCCTTTGGGCTATTGTTTCAACTGAGGAGAGCTGCTTTGTTCAAGATTATTCCCCTTTGTCAAGGATTTCACATCCAATGACTGGTCATTACAGCATGTAAATAACCAGTCACATGGGACAGTTAGAACTCCCTGTGAGGTTGATGTTTCCCTTGAAATTTAGTTGCTGTTCAAATTCTCCTTCTGCCTGGTAGGTTTCCTCCCCTTTCCTTTCCTTCCCTTCATCTTATATTTATTTCAAGAGATCTCCCAATAAATTTCTTGCATTCTAATTTGCTTATTGAGGAAATTAACCTCCTACTTCCAGGTAATTTGAGCCTTTACCAATGATAGTCAAAAAGATGATTGCTTTAACAGGTAGGGTTGTTTGTCCTTTTTATATTTTTCTACCACCTGTGGTGACCCTAATTCTTTGAGTGTATATTGAAGGGTTAAGGGAGGCGAGAATAAAGCAGACATCGGTTTTCCTAATTGATCCAGGATGGAGATACTTGAACGCCCCAAAATTTCTTACATAGTTTCAGCTGAGAATTATAACAGTCCTTTTCCTTTATCTGTATAGCTGAAAGAATAAGAATTGTTCCATAAATATAAGTGATGGTAACTCCAACTTTCTCAGCCAACTGATAAAAATGTACTTTGTAATAATTTACAGCACATATAACACCCTCGCAAATAGATCAGTAAAACTAGGAAACAGATAAAAACCCCAGGTAAAGGAAGGAAGAGACATTTATTGGGTACCTACTATATACATAGAACTGTGCTAGGCATCTTACATACGCCATCCCTCTTCTGATAACAATGCTGTGGAGTTCATGTTCAATATTCTTTCTAAAATAAAATAATTGAAGCTCAGAAAGGTTAAATTACTTGCTCAAGGTCAGAAAATTGAAGAATTTGAATAACCTTCTAAAACATAAGTCCATGTTCTTTCCGTATGTTACACTCCTAAAGATTAGAAGAAAATAGGAATATTTTCAAATCAGATTACATTTTGAGAATGTAGATTTTATTAATCAAAGAGTTTGGATGGAACAAATCACAATGTTTTCCTCGGGCTAGATTATAGATCATATAAATCCCTCCTAATCATGTAATAACTTCAGAGATTTGCTAAGTCAAACCATTTTCTGACTTTTCACTTGTACTCTCCATTCTGGTATTAAGGCTTATTCAGTAAAAGATTTATTGTAGTCAAACCAAGCCTAAAAATAGCATAAAATCTTATGTGAAAAAGTTATTTCTTGCAAAGAAAAAATATTTATGCATAAGAAAGGTCATATCTTAAACTGCAGTCTGGACATCTGTATTACTGTGAGCCAGCAAAGTCTTTGCCCTGATATTCCAAAGTATGAACTGCCTGCTCTTAAAATTACACTTTTACTCATTTTACAGTGCAAAGTTTTGATCTATGGTCATTACTAAAAATTAGTTACTTGATATAATTTCTCAATGAGAAAAGATGCTTTCTGAAATCAACTTATTTTTAATAACCATTGTAGGTGCTAATGACATTGAAAATTTGAAAAATATATTTGGTGAAATTTAAATTTTAAGATTATATAAATAAACTAAAATGATAATGAAAAGAAACTAAGACAATTTCTTTAGTTCACTTAAAGTAACCCAAATTTTCTAAGCAGCAAGTGTAATAATTAAGCCAAATTAATGGAATGGGATAATATTGATTGTATATTTTTAAATAATCACATCAACTGAGTAAGTCAATTTATAAGTCCTTGAAAGGTTAATTAAGGTGCCAAAACTGAGGGTTTCCATGTGGCAAAGAGATCACTTTTAGAAGGTAATTGGTCACTCAGACTGAATCAAAAGGAAGACATCATATGTATTATCAGCAATGTATAATTGATTATGGAGAAGGAAGAAGGACACAATCTTAAAGCCACAATGAGTTTTGCTTCTCTTATATGCTGGAGCCCAGCCAAATACAGGACAAATAGAATGACTCATGAGCTTCAGATCTTGTCCTTTGCTCCTCTATTCTTCTACAGTCAGACGTTGTGACTGATGAAAATGGAACTTACTTTATTCTGGCTAATGGACAATGGACTACTATTGTCTTGGGAAGATGCATTAGCCTTATCTCTATGAACTTCTACTTGGATCATTATAATAAGACAATTAAACTTACACTAGACTGTGTAATAGACCTAGATGTCCAACAATAAATAACAGTAATTGATTATAGCTCATTATATTCTCAAATAATTTGAAGCAGTTTTTTTTTTTAAATTTTGCAGTGAAATTTAGGAGCTTGTTGATTGTCTATCCTGTTCATAATCTGAACCCAATCTAAAAAGTATGATTAATTATGTAGACAATTATATTTGAATCAATCAGCCTATGCACATCTATTAAGCGACTACTAACTTTAAGGTAATGTCTAGCTGATGTGGGAATTTAAAAAAATACACAGCCCATGACCTTGCTTTTACATTTCATATCCATGATTACACTTGACCATTGCAACATTTTCATGAAATAATCCTTAATGATGTGTTAGATAAAAAGGTTGATATTTACTGAGAGAATGCTGCAAGTCAAGTATTTTTCTAGATACTAACTGTCTAGAAAACTGAGGCTCATAAAAGGTTAACTCTCATATCAGGTGTTGTGTAACTCATATGAAAACAAAGTTGGGACATTAACCTAAAGTATTCTGACTGTTCAGTATCCTGTCCAATTGCCACTCTGCCCATCAATATTATTACATCTGGTTTTCCTTATCTTAAAACCAAAATCATTAAACAAATACTATGTGCTAGCAAAAGAAATGACAGCTGAGAAGTAGAAATAAATAAGGCTCACACACTGCTGTTGATGAGTCCATAGACCCAATAGCTGCTAATATGTATTTAAGTAAATAATTATATTCCAATATGATAAGATGCTATATTGGAAGTACATGCCTATCAGATATAATGGGAATATAAAGTAACTCAGAACTTTTTGAGTGATTCCCTTTCTCTCCTTAATTAAGTTAAAAGGCAAGTATGAGTCATGTATCTGGTTATAGAATTTGTCATGTAATAATCTTTTAAGCTGTGCATTTACCAGAATTTACATTTATTAATTTGTATTTGATAACATTTATATGTAAAATATCTCAAGAATTATACTAACTGGATTTTAGCTATTTAGTCCCCATATACATTTATAATCAATTATTATTTAGTCATAATGTTTATACTACTTAAAGATTACAAAATTGTCAGAAGTGGATACCAAAACTTAAAACTAAAATGAAAGAATTACATTGATTTGTACATACATTTTAACCTAATGGGAGAAAATATCTACTACACTGAGAAATAAGGATTCAATTTAGTCCATCAGGTAGAAAATGGATTCCTCCCTAAGAATATGTCAGTTCGACTGTGAAAACAAGTAACCCTCTCCAGGTATAAAATGTGTTATATATTACATCTCTATAGAACATTGTTAAAGTAAATTTGCAATTTTGATTTTTTTTTAAATCAGAAATGTGCACAGTGACTGACAAACCTTTAAATTTGAGGAGAGAAATGTGGTGTCAAGTTGGTAAATTTATTACCACTGTTAATAATAATTCCAGAGTGCTTTACATTTATAAAGGTTTTAAAAAAAATTGCATACATTACCTTATTTGATCTTTATAAGCACTCATAAGTTTGACTTACTATTGCCATCCTGTTTTAAAGATAATGAAATTGTGACTTCAAGAGGTTAAATGACAATCTATTTCACCCTGCTAGAAAGAGGCCAAGATGTTTTTCCAACCCAGGTCATTATTCCTACCCTTTCTGTTATAGTCTGTTTCTATTAATTGTATAATGTTTCACATTTCTCTGGGATTATCTATAACCATTCCACAATAAAATGTTAATGTGTGCTTTTTAAATGTAGGTTTTTAAAAATCATATTTATATAATTTACACAGAGAAATTTTTCCTTTTTTAGTGGTCAGTTTTATGAGTTTTGATATACACATATAATTGTGTAACCACCATGCCTAACAAGACATGGAACTGTCCCACCATCCCAAGATACTCACTTCTGCCCTTCATGGTGAACTCTACCCTCTCACTCTAGCCCCTGGCAACAACTGATCTCTTTTTTCTCCTAGTAGATTTGCCTTTTGAGAATGTCATAGTAATGAAATAATACAATCATGGGATTGCAACCTATGCAGTCACACAGGCCCCTACACTTAGAAAGGCACCATGCTTGATTTAAAGCTCTGCTGTAACTGTACTAAAAATCTAAATTTTTAAACAATAGGCCTCGTATTTCTATTTTGCACTGGGCACTCCGGATGATATAACCGGACTAATGAACAACATGTAGGTGTTTGAGTCTGGCTTCTTTCATTTAGCATAAGACATTTCAGTTCATCTGTGTTATCGTGTATACCATAGATTGTTCCTTTTTATTGCCAAGTGATTTTTCCACTGTAAGAATCTACCACAGTTCATTTATTCATTCATCAGATAAAGACTATTTTAATTATTTCCAGTTTGGGGAAATTATGAATAAAATCACTATTAACGTCCACATGTATCTTTTTGTGTAGATATAAATTTTTATTTCTCCTAAGTAAAGGTCTAGCAGTACAAATGCTGGAGTGTGTGTGTGTGTGTGTGTGTGTGTGTGTATCTGTTTTGAGAACTAGTGTGTATGGGGAGGGTGTAGTAAACAACAGTAAGAAAGAAATAAAACTTCTACTTAGTGAACTATACGGTCTTGAGTAAATCATCTGATTTTCTCTTTCCTAATTTAGCAATATCTTGTATATTGGAAGGAAATGAAAATAATACTTATGGAAATGTTCTAAGGTCTTTGGAAAGGAAATTTATAATAAAATTTTAGGGCTAAATGTGTTTCAGAATTTCATAACAGGCACTCTTTTTTTGTATCAATTAAAAATAAATATATTTGTTGCTCTAAATAGATTTAGCCTAAATTAAATTTCAGTATAGCACAATTTTCTGTACAGCTAGAGTTCACTAAATTATTTTATGCATCTAGACTCATTCAAAAAATTATAATGTTAATCTCAACCCTTGATTTTTTGGGAAAAAAATATCGAGTGCACAATTAATGAGATTTGTATAGGTTTATAACATCTGCTACATTGCCTACATCAGGGACTGCCTTCTGGAATATGGCTCTCTCAAGACCTACATATTGTTCTTTTTCCCACTCTACATTTCTCTATCTTTCCATACTTTTGTGTTTCTATCTTTTTCCCTCTTCTCAATTTTACTTCATTGTTCTCTCCCTTTATTAAAAGCATAATATTCATGAGTTTCTTCTTCTGATCTTTTATATTATTAGCTTTTTAAAAACAGAAGGTATGTCAGTATTTTCTGTCTCCTCAGACCTGGAAAATTAAAAGTACCTCCTAAAAGTAAGAAACACTTGAAAGTCATAATGTGGTTTCAGCACTTCTTTATCCAAGAAATTTTATATTGTTCAAATGCATATTCCACTAATTATTTTAAAGATGGTTTCTTACAACATAGTGAGGGGCAGCTTGCAGATTAGCGACACCATTAGTGACCCAAATCATCTTGTGGAAATCAAGAATATTTCACAACATTTGGGTTATTTCATGTTTGCAGTAAACATGGAAGATATCTATAAAACTCCAACCTGTTTCTGAAATATTTTTTCAAAAGACTAACTCTTAGTCAAAATTCTTTTATAATTTTATTATCCTTTGCAAATTAAAACAGAGAGAAATGTGTTCCATTAAAAAAAAAAAAAAGCAAACACAAACTTCCGGTCTGGACAAGATGGCATAGACTCATCTCTACCTGCTCCTTCCCACTAAGTTCAACTATAAATCCTGGAAATAATTCAAATAATAATCAAAGAAGAGTTGTGAAAAATGGAAAGAGGAAGTTTGGAAGTTGGGGTTGAGAACCAAGGATTGGAGGAGTAGCATAGTAGCAGGACATCTCCACCAACTGAAGGTGGCAATACAGACCCAGAATTTTTGATTCCCAACCTAATAACGAGAGAGGAGAAAGTAGGTTTATTTTCCATATATGGCCACTACAATATACTCACTTGCTCTTTATTCAGTAAGAAACTCACTCTCTTCTCACTGAGTAGTGGAGTCAATATTAAATCTGGGCAGAACTTTGTGCCTACCTTGCTTAATAGAAAATGGTGGAACCAATGTTACATATCTAAGACTCAGTCATAAAAGGAAATATGGCTATGATAGATAATATTCAAAGATGGTCTACAACAATCCCTACTCTTGGTATTCATGTTCTTGTACAATCTTTTCCCCTTGAGTCTGAGTTAGACCCAATGACTTGCATTTGAATCCTGTTAACAATCAAATGTGAAACCTTAGAAGCAGAAAAATCTCCAGTCAAACCTTAGAAAGACAAAACTCTGAGTTGACATCTTGATTACAGCCCATTAGAGACCCTGACACAGAGGACATGTTTAAGATATGTTTAGATTTCTGACCTAAAGAAACAGTCAGGTAATTATTACACACCATTTCATTCCAATAAGTTTTGGGGTAATTTTTTTGCACAGCAAGAGATAACTAAGAAACAGCTTTCACCTAATTCTGTAGGATTCTTGCTCTTGGGAACCAGTTAGCATTCTATAAGGATACCAAGCAGCCATATGTAGTTGTTCTGACAGACAGCTCCAACTGACATTCCAGCTCTCTACAACATCAAATATAAAAATGTAAGCAATAATCTTCATACAATTCCAGTCTGCTGTAGCTGAGCTGCCCTAGGAGACACCTTGTGAAAGAAATATGATTTGTTTCCATTGAACCTGTCCAAGATGCAAATTTGTGAGTAAAACAAATTATTATTGTTTACTCCAGGAAATTTAGTGTTATTTGTTATAAAGCAATAAATAACTGAAACATTAGAAGACATAAAATATTTGTGTGTATTTAGTATTTCTGATTTATTATTAAAAGCCTATCCTTAAATTAAAACCAAAGAATCTGTTTCATTTAAACTTTAAAAAACAAAGATTATAAAACTTTTCCTACTAAGAGAAGACTGTTCTCAAATGATTACAAGTGATGGAGAATTAATACATTTACAATGAGATTACATTATGAATGTTTTATTTTTTCTTTTAAAAGTATATTTACAAAATATATTTCTATACCCACAGAATGGGAGACACTCTATTCCATTTTTCCCTCTTTGATACCCAAGAGGACCATTAGTTTACTACTCTGCTGAACAATTAATAGGGTTTTGGTAACTTAGGACAAATTGAAGAAGGGAAGAACTTCTTGAATAAATCTCAACTCTAATACAATTTTGTTTTTCACATTTTCACTGAGCAATAATTGAAATATATTAAATTTTACTTTTTTAAAGTGAACAACTGATTCTGCTTTGGTATATATATATATATATAAGGTATATATATATATATAGGTATATACACTCCTTATATATATATAGGTATATATATAGATATATATATATGTAACCTTGTGTAACTATCACCACAGTCAAGATAACAAACATTTCCATCACTCTCCAAGTTTCCTCATGATGCTTTGTAATTCATCCCTCTCTCTACTCCTGTACCCAAAAACCACTCATCTAGTTTCTTTCCCTGTAAATTAGTTTGCATGCTTTGAAAATTCTATAAAATATATAAAGCTAACCTCCTTTTTTGCCTGCTTCTTTTGCTTAGGATAATGATTTTGAGATTTGCTCATGTCGTTGCATGTAAGAACAGTGAATTCCTTTTTTATTGGTGAGTAGTATTACAATGTATGGACGTGCCACAGTTTTTCATTCACTTGTCGTTAGACATTTTTTGTTTCCAGTTTACATCTAAGACTAGGCACTCTACATATGTTTTGAATTCATCGTACTCTTCTTAAAAGACTTTTTTTTGAAGTATACTAGTGGAATATTGTTCTTATCTTGGCCAATTTCTTTTCATTATGCTCAGAGTTGAATTCCAGTATTTTTTAAAAATATAATTATATTTTGTTTCTGATTGTTGTTTCACTTTTGTTGGAAAACATCTTTAAGGAAATTCAAGAGGAAAGGTGAAATACAGGTATGCTTTCTGAGTTGTATTTCTACTAGTAGCATAATTAAAGATATTGTTAGCATCATTAAGTTTCAGAAAGTTTTCTTGCAGCGTTTGTCTCCACTTAACTTCTATCATCAAGATTCTAATAAAAATTCTATAAGGCAGTTATATTTTTAGTTATTTATTTGACTTATTTTATGAGGTTAAATTCTAACTCTCCCCTTGGAAGACTTCTTTGGTACTATAAAATGTCATGGTAATATACTTTGGTGTAGGTTTATTTAAAAGTTATGTTGAATTATAACTTCATATATATGAACATTATATATTCATCAGTTATACATGTATATTAAAGAGAATATTTGCCAAATTTATTAAGTTTATGGAGCTATGCAATCACCACCATAATCTATCTTTAGATAATTTCTACTATTCCAAAAAAACGTTCCCTCATGTCCATTTTCTGTCATTTCCCAGCACAGGAAATCACTGATCTGTCTTTTTTCTCTATAGATGTACCTTTTCTAGAAATTTTATATAAATGGAATCATACTCTTTTCATGTTATAGTATACATATCAATAGTTTTTTTCTTTTTTTATGATTAGTATTTCATTATAGGGATATGTCACATTTTCTTACTCATTCACAAGTTGATGTATGTTTATATAGTTCTCATTTGGAGGCTATTATCATAAAACCATTATAATAATCATTTATACAAAGTTTTCTTGTGGTCATATGTTTTCACGTGTCCTAGGATAATACCTACCTAGTTGTGGAATTTCTGATTTTTATGTTAAGCATATGTTTAACATTTTCATAAACTACTAAATTGTTTTCCAAAGTGTCTAAATTATTTTACATTTTCATTAGCAATGTATAAAGGTTCTAATTTCTCTACATCTTCTCTAACACTTACTAAATTCCTTTACTTGTTATAACAGCTTTTTTTAATAGATTTCTTTGCTCTTTCATATAAATGATCATGTCATCTGCAAATAAAGACAATTTACAAATTGTTTTTTAATCTCTATATTATTGATTTATTTAGCCTCATTAAAATATCTGAAACATCCAAGAAATTACTAAATTTAATACTTGAGAGCAGATATCCTTTTTGTTTCCTAACTTAAAGGGGAAACGTTTAGTTTTTCATCATTAAATACCAGGTTAGATGTATTTTTTTAAATAGATACCTTTTGCTAGTCTAAGAAAGTTTCATTCTATTTGGATATGCTGTTTATTGGAAATAATACAGTGTTGTGTCTGAATTTTGTTGTCTTTAAAAAGTAATAGTTATTTTGAAAGATAGTTCACTGTAGAACAGATTGATCTCTTTGAGGTTTATATATAAGCATTGTTAGGGTGATTATAAAGGGTTAGTTTAATACTCCTAGAAAATATGAGCCTTCTGAAGTCTCTACTGAATGCTTTTAACAGTCTCTCTGATTAGAATTTGAACATTTCCTAACGTTGTATATCCTTGAGTAATTTCATCTTATAGCACTCTGATAGTTCTTTGCTTTGTCTCCCAGAGCTTTACCTTATGCAGTACAGCTTAGCAAACAACAGACTCCTCTGCAGATTTCTGAAGCTCTTATTTTGCATAGCTACCTCTTTTTCAGTAATCATTCAGTATCTCAGACTTAGTGAACTTTGATATCAATCTCCTAAACTCAGTACAACTATTGAGTTATATGTGGTTTTTCCCCTCTCTGTGGTAGGTTTCTGAAAGTACCACCATGCAGAAAGCCAGGGTAATAATAGTGATAGCCTCTTTTGTTTCTGTTCTTTACCTGTTGTCCAATATCTAAATATATTCTGTATATCTTTTTCAAATTTGTTAGTTGATTTTAGTGGAGGGCAGTTCCTTTACCAATGAAATCATGATTGATGAAAACAAAAGTCTTTTCCATCTTTTTAGAAAATCTAAAGAAGTGTTAAATTATTGTCCTTTAGTCTCTTTACTAATGTTCTTATTTCTCTACTACAATTTTAATAAGCTCATCATGAAAGTTAGCCAACATCTTTGCACGGATTGCCATCTCAAATTTAAAATCTTAATATAATCTTGTGCTAGAATATTTATAACACATATCTTTTGAGAAAAGAAGCACTACTTATGTTAATTACAACAAAAGTTGGTTAATCAAGAAGTATCCAGGAAATTTCGGGATGCAACATGAAATTATGAAGTGTGTTATCTTCCATAGCACCTGGTGCAGTGATTTTCAATAGTAGATAATAATATGTGTCTCTAGATGCTAATTCTCTAGGCATATAGTAAACATCATCCCATCCAATATTTACAAAAAACAAATATTCATATTTCAAATAAATTATACTACCCAACATCTTAGAAATTCATTTAGAATCATAGAATACAAGGGAAATCAAAAGAAGAAATGGTTGGTACCCTTAAACCCAATATATGCCTACATAACTCATGCAAAAAGAAGACCTAGCTTGGCTTGCTCTATTTCTATCATTAAGTCACAGAAAGATTTTATCAATCCATTTGTCAGTACCTGAATATCACTGCTTATAAGTCACAAGAGAGTTCTATAAATGGAAGTATTCTAACATATTTAAGAGATTAATCCTACAGAATAGAATGTTTTGACAGGTCTCTGATCTCCCACAGGTAAAGCTCTATAGACATTTCCTTTCAAAGTGGCAAACCATTATCCTGTCTCAATATTCTATTACTAATGACAATTTTTTGTCATGTCAAATGATTAAAAAATAAATATAGCAAAGAAAGAAGCATTCTTGCTGGCCAACCAGGTGACTATAATCACCAGGAGGCAAGGTCAGGAAAAAGGACGAGTGCAGCCTATACTTTTACTTCGAAGATTCTTTATCCTCCTAGCAATTATATGATTTCAAAAAAAAAAAAAAACCCACAAAAAACCTACATCTTCACAAAAGGGAAAATACTTTTTCCGGGCAGATTCTGGAGTCTGTCACACTAAGTCTAATGTTACTGAGATATATTATGGACAATTATGAAACACGAGAGCCTATGAGCCTGAAACATATAGCATTATTTCACCCACTATTTAGGTCATTTCTGACTTGCACATAAAGGTGTGAATGTCATGGGGAAATAAAACGCCATATTCACTCAACTCATTCAGAGACATTTGTGAGACATGGTTTAATTCAGGATTGTTCTATACCAGAAAACTTCCAAAATTACAAATTGCATCAAATTCCATTAAGAAGAATGTGACTATCTGGGAAACTTTCCTGAGTGCCCCCTTCCTACCCTCCTCTGCACCAATTTCCTACTGGATTAGGTTTGAAGTTCTGCATACCTATAGCAATATAGAGTACTGACAGTACCTGCTTACATACATACATTCTCATCTTTGATTATAAGTTCTTTAAATATTAGGACTAAACCTTCACTACTTGTTTTTATTCTAAGGGCCTAGCAGAGTGCTTTGCACATAACTGAAATTCTGTAAATGTTTGTTAAATTATTACTTCTCTAAAAAAACCTAAAACCTCCAGCCGGTCAACAACTTTTCTATGAACACCCCTAGCATACTCTACGTCAGGCACAGCATGATGATTTAAGAGGCAACTAATTAGACATTTCTTAGAGCTTCTAGAAGGTTGTTCAGCTAAAACTGTCAGGTTTTGGTAGATGGAGAGAAGTTACTATCATCATGAGCTAATCAAGACTAGGAAATCCCCGATTAAATGGTCTTTAGTTCTTCTTTCTTGGATAGTATGATTTTATTAGTATTATTATATATTTGTTTCTCAGATATTCAGAGAATAGAAGATTACACAATTAGGATGTGATTAAATAATCACTATGCTGTAAAATAGAACTTCATCATACCCATTTTACTATCTGCTCAGATGGGTTTTCTTTAACTTTGGTGCTTCTATCTGCAAAAGCCAAACGTCAAGCTTCGATATTATGGAAAGATGATGAATATAAGACAAAGGTGATGTGTTTTATTTTCTGAAGGTGAATAATGTCCAATTTGCAGATTTTAGTGAATGAATCCTAATAACTAATATTTGTTGAAATTACTTAATTACTTTAGCTGACTTAATGAAGCATGACTACAGTCTTAGAAGGCCTGAAAATCTCTACTGAAATACATAACAAAAGTGAAAATCCCAACTATTCCAGTTAAATTTCAAAATTTAGAATAGTATTCAGGGGAAAAAACAATCAAATGGCAATAAAACTAGAGTCAGATATTTTCAGGAAATGTTTTCTTAATACAGATCATTTCTAGTACTAATAATGGTAATGATAATAATAATTGATATTACTCAAGGGCTAATTATGTGGCAAGCACCGTGCTAAATACTTCACGTGTTTTACTGCTGTGAATGTCATAGCCCTATGAAATAGATTTCATTATTCTCCCCATTACGAAGATGAGAAAACTTATAGTCAGAAAGATTTAGCATTTTTTGCCTAGGTTTACATAGCTAATAAATGGCTTTGAGTTCAATATCCATGGCCTTACCATAATGCAATCCTACCTCCTCTAAATTTGTTTTTGAGAAAGAGATATCATTTTGAACTCTAAATCAAAACAAAAATATTTTAAAAAGTCACACATTGTACAATATATTCATTCAACTTCCATGGTCCATTTAGACACAAATATAATTAGTTTAGAAGATAGAAAACTCTAGGTTTGCAAAAGACAATTTCAACTAATATAAATGCTTCATTTTATAGGCTGGGAAAGTGAATCTAAATATTATAAGTAATTGAAGCAAGTCAACTAGAACCTGGGTACTTGATAGCCAAGTCTACACTTCACAAATTTATACTGCTTCAACTGGCCAGATAAATGTTGCCTAAAATGAAAATACACTTGGGTCTCCTATAAAAAATCATTATTATTATTTAAGACAATAATAAAATAATTACTGAACATAGCCAATATCATTAAATATGAGTATGTCTAATAAAAAAAATTTTCATTAATTCATCCATTTATTCACAACACATCTACTAACTGTTTAAGATTTGCTGAAAGCTCTGGTATGTGTAAGGGTGACAAATTTGTTAAAAGGATGATGCCTGGCATCAAAGAAAATTCTCAGTGAGTATGGAATGATTTTAAAAATAATCGAAGACAAGATCCTTGCCTTTAAAATTATAGAGGCAGACATGTAAACTTACAGTAGGAACAATAAATTTTATGTCAATAAATGCAAGAATGCAAGTAAATAAATGCAAGTAAACATTAGAGAAGAAAAAATAAATGTATGTGAATGGGTTATAACAGTCAAAAGAATGGAGATGTCTAAAGAGAATGTTAACAGAAAAGTAGGAGTAGTTAGTCAAAAGGAAATGGACAACCGATAAGTATGCTATAGAGTACACAATTTTTTTGCAAAAGCTTCAAGACATAAAACACTAGAAAATAACTGCCAGTTTCTTGGGATTGCAGATAACAATGTAGACACAAAAGTAAATAACAATACAGAATGATGTATAATAAATACTAGAGACATTCAAATGAATGATGGAATATGAATTCACATGGCTTAGAAAGATTTTAGTCAAGAGACAGAATTAAGAATTACGTAGAAGTGGTCTTGTGGGTGAGTTAAAGGGATAGCTATTTCATAGGAGAGGGAAATAACATGACAAAGACAATGAGGAAAAAAATATTAAGGCTTATTGAGTAAAAAGTTATCTTATATTCACACAAATACCTGGCTTGTTAATGGTCTCTGAATCTATTAACAAGCTTTGACATACAAATGTGTACTTCCATGTAAATACGTATGTTTTTTTTTCTAAAAGCAGACGTAAACTGATACAAATATACTTATAGAGGAAGATCAAAAGACAATCAATATATGGAACATAGAAGAACCATTGCAAATGCATTAATTCAAACATTTTTATCTGTCCAAGCTGATCATTTTCTTATATAAATTATTCTTCCTTCATTAATACTAATAAAGTTCATTAATAATAAATTTGAGTTTTTACTGTCTTCCATTTCCACAGCAGAGCCCCAGGCTCAGTCAATATTTTAATATACACTTTCTTTTAATTAGAGTTCTTTCTTTAATAAAAGTATAAATAAATTTTGATTTAAGAATTTACTAAGTTTTATTCTCTGCTGCAGACATCAAGTTCTGTTTAGCCACTAGCTAAAGAACACATAAAACTACACATTCATAAGAATATACATTTATGAATAAACATGTGTGTATTCTAAACAATTCCTAAATAGATATTTATGCATTAAAATGTCAACCATGAAAACATTTCATTGCCAGCTTCTTCTTTTCTTTATGATTCACTGCATTTTTATTTTTAATTTATTTTTTATTATGGTAACATTGGTTAACAAAATCCAATAAATTTCAGGTGTACAATTTAGCAGTAAGGCATATATATATATATTGCATTGTGCATAGCCAGCTTCTTAATACTAATATGGTACTGGTCTAAGAGTAAGTACTTGATAAAGTGATTTTGACTCAAAGTTATAGTTGGAAACTGGATAATGTGTAGGTTAATTGGCAAATTTCTAAAATTGAAACCCCAGACTCCTGAGAACAAAATT
>NW_011888934.1:2722803-2729668 GCF_000151845.1 Pteropus vampyrus | reverse complement strand
CCATATGTGCTGGAGTAGACAAGTTTGGATAAGTTGAATGTGTTCAGATGTATTCTGCTAAAGTTGGATAAGAATTTACTTAAAGTTGAATATAGTCAGACATCTTACTTCATTGATATTTACCACCTATGTTTCCTACAGCAGAAGAAGGGATTGGCTTTAACACATTGAATTTCATATTCTGCTTCTTGGTTTCCAGAATAGTCCTTCTAGTTTTACTTAGCATTTTTATCTTCTATATCCTTAAGGCTAAATACATTTTTTATTTGCTTGTGCTAATGTCAAACATTATTATTTGCCTGCAATTAACTTACTTAACTGCACATGTTCATGCATTTTACCAAGTGGTCTACAACTCAAATGAAAAAGAACCAAATTTAACTTTAGTTCTCATAGATTAAATAGAGTACAAGTGCATATTTCTTTTTCCATCTCCTTTTGTCTTTCTTGTGACAGAAACACAAGAGAAATGTTATAGCAGAGTGATTAATCACCTTGTCATTGGAATCATTCAATAGTTTCTCAAATCGTGCCCTGCCACTGTGCCATTATTTAATATTTAAACTTTCTTAGCTTAAGTTTACTCATCTTCAACACAAAGGTAGAATTCTTTAAACATTGAGTTTATTTAAATTCATCCCTGACTTTTGTCATTAGAGGCAAGATTTTGCCGTGTTTTTCTATGAAGAAATTATGTACCAAGATAGGATTTTCATAAGAGAAAGATCAAGAGAGATTGAACATAGTACTCTCTCAACTAAACATAGTACTAAGGCTATTCTGTTGAACATTTTTATTAATCAAAAACAAAATTTGTCATGAGGTAGAATGTACAGCATTGTGATTATAGTTAATAATACCATATTGTATATTTGAAAGTCACTAAAAATAGATTTTAAAAGTTCTCATCACAAGAAAACAATTGTAACTATGTGTGGTAGTGAATGTTAACTAGACTTATTGTGGTGATCATTTTGCAATGTATACAAATAATAAATTATTATGTCAAACACTTGAAAGTAAAATAATGCTGTATGTCAATTATATCTTAATAATTTTTTAATTCTGCTTTTTAAGAAGAGTTAATAGTACACATCTATATATAATTACTTTAAATTAAGCATTTGTTAGTGCTCTATTGGAATTCACAAGATGTCAAATTGCTATTAATCAGTCTGACCCTACAGCAAAAAAGAACATTAATTTCAAAATGGCCAAATTCTAAGGAGTATCACCTGCTAACTTTCCTATTCCTTAACCTAGTCCTCTCTACTTTCTAAATGGATCATGACAAAACCAAGAATCAGTAATTTCAAAGACTTCCTAATTAATGAGTACGTTAGTAGATGGTCAGAATCTCCAGTTAACTGAACAGTTAGCAGAAGTTGCAAACTCCAGCGTCTTCATCCATATAGATAAAAGATAAACGAGAAAAAGAAAAATAGATCTACCAGATAAGGGAGATGCATGGATTATCACTAATGAAGGAATAGTAGAGCAAATCTAGAAGGGAGCAGCAACACTTAGCTTCTAAACTAATGGCACACAATTCACCTGGGGATCTTGGTACAATGAAGATTCTGATAATCACGTCTGAAGTGGGGCCTGAGTCTTTTTTTCTTTCACTAAATCATGAAGAGAAATAAATGTGGCCTCAAAATATTTTCCTCAAGTATTATCTTTTTCTACCTCCCAACACTGACACACCTTGGTACTCACTTCTCACATAACTCATTAAAAAGAGGAAACATCAAAAAATTAACTTATTAATATGACTCAAACCTCAATAACAAAAGTATATGGATATAATCCATTTTTCTAATATTAAATCAACACTCCAATAATACTAAATGACTAACATCTTTCTATTCAACACTGACCTTTGAAAGTGTGTTTTCTCAAAATAATTTTTTAAAATTTTAGAATGGTTTTAAATTTACTGAAAATTTTCCAAAATAATATCGAGAGTTTCCATATACTTTCACCCAGTTTCCTCTAATACTTTATATTTGTGTGGTACATTTTTTTAAATTAGTGAACCAATATTGATATTAGCCCCAGATTTACTGGCTCAGATAGCCAATGGGGCTTGCATTCACAAGTCCCATATGACTATAGTAAAGAAAGAAGCAGCTTTAATATGGACACAGGAATGCATTCTTCATTCATATACTCAAGCTCGGTGCAGAGGAAACAGGCAAAAATACCCATCTCCCAGTTTCTCCCTGGACAGTGTTTAGCTGCATAATAACCAGCTGCTACAAGAAGGTCCAGCTTCAAATCAGCTTGATGAAACTGTAAATGTTCACTGTTCATGTATATGAGAAGAGTTTGCTAGTGCCAAATTTATGACACATTTTTGATAAAATAGTAACTTCCTCTGGCTGTCTCCTCCTCTGGAACTTGTTGTTGCTATTTGTTGGTGTATTTATTTAGTAATTTACCAGATTAATTTAGTAATGTCTATTTCCTCTTCGCAGTGTGATGCCCCCGATGTCACTCATTGGATGTTCCTGCAGTTACCCTGGGATGACTATAGTTTGGGTAGGGTTTTTTTTTTTTTTTTTTAACTTTCTCTGACCTTATTCCTTATTAAGCTCTAGTAATTGTCAGCTGATTGCTACACTGTTTTCAACAATGCCCTAGTGTATATACTGCTTCACAGACTAATCCGACCAAATTTAAATTTTTTTAAAGGAATAAATCCTGAGGTAGGTGTTTGAGATTTCTTCTAAATCCAGGAGGGTACTTTCCAACTGTCTCTTTTTCTGTCTGGCAGATTAGATGGCCTACTGTTTAGCCAGTGATTTTATCTTTCTCCTCCTATTTGCCTTTTACAACAATTTCCACTGTTCTTGAGAACACCCTTAGGCTTGAACCTCTCCACACTTGCAGATAAAGGAAGTTTATTTGGGTATGGTATTTGGAGCTCTCCTAGGCATGTTTTTACTTCTATCTCTGGACAAAATTTCTCAACCAATGGTGGTGCTGGGGGCAAAGACAATGGTACGCTTCTCTCTCAATCACATACCCACTTTGGAAGCTGAGTGCTTGGCAGAGGGGAAGCGTAGCAGATCTCCATTGTTTGCCTTTATCAGTGTAGAAACCCCATCCTATGAGCAAATGCAACTGAGCCCTAATATTCTTATCAGTGCCATACTACAGTAACACCTCAGTCCCACTAGTAGTGGCAAGGTAGAAAAAAGCAGTTCCTACCTCTTGGTCTTGTTATCAAACACAAAGGGTTCATTTTGCCTATATGCATCAAATCCAAAAGAAACATAGACAGAAGTTTGCAGCAAAGAAAGTAGAGATTTATTTAAGGAAATGGCACCAAGTCCAGAGACACAGGTGAGCTAGAGCTCAAAGACCTGGCTCCCTGATGGTCTCTAGGAAATAAATTATATAGGGGAAGATTGATTATTCTTTGTCACTAAGGGAGTTGGGGTTATGGGCTCTACTGATTGGTTGGGGCTAGGGTAGGAGGCAGCTGATCATTGTATCAGGTCCTGATGTCAGTCACGGCACCCTTCTGTTTGGTTTCTAGGGGCTGTTAGTAGAGTCATTCTACCTTCATGGGTGGGAAGATGCAAGATGTTATTTTTAATTTGACCAAAACTGTATTTCTGTGGTCAAAAGACCTGAGGCTTTGTTTTTAAGACTGTTTGATTCTGACCTAGGGGCTCAATGATTAAGGGAGTGGTCCTGTGTTATACAGAAGGATAAGGAAAGAGAAGAAGAAAGTGAACCCAAAACCAGTTTGAATGAAGTAGAAATAGAAAAAGAAAAAGTCATCTTAAGTGAAGATTTGCTGAGTTACAGCCTCACTTATTTGAAACTTAGCCTCAGCTGCAGTTAGCTGGGAGAAGGAAGAGAAATGTTGAACTACCTATACCAGGAAGACAGCCCTCTGAATGGGAGCTGTGGGGAGAAGAAGCTCTGTGTTGTGGCTGTATCACTCTGGACTGGAGTTCCCATCTTGCTGAGCTGAAATGGTGAAGGGACAGTAATGGCTCAAATACCAGAATCCTACAGCTCTTTCCAGTTTTAGAGATTTTTATTAAATACATTTTTCATCCTTTGCTGTAAGTTTGTAAGGCCATTTTCAGAGACTTCAGATGGGTGTGTGTTTTTACTAGTTTTCATCAGTTTCATTGAGAAGTAGTTCCTCAGAGCTCTTCACACAGTCATGCTGAAAGTGGAACTCCCCCGATGCAAGCTTTTCTACTTAAAAAATTCAACTTCTGAATCAATAGAAATAAAAACAAGTTTATATTCCATAGCAAAGTATATCTGTTTTGCTTCCAGTGATATACCATAATTCAGTTTTGTAACAATGATGCCATTGTTCAGACTTTTACTGTGTGTACTCGGCTTAGAGGAGTGTTAGAAATATTATTAACTTAACTGTATCTGATAAATTCAGTGGCAGTAACTACTGCTAGTAAGAAGTGGCATATGATTATGAAACAAGATAATAAAGAAAATTGAAAATGAGAAAGCAGTACATGTTACATATTGGCATATGTAATTTATTCAACATTAGCAAGCTCTCCAAAGGACAAAATATTAATCATGTAATATGTGAGATATGCTATATACCTATATAACTGTAATTCGTCAAAGAAATAAAGACATTACACAGTGAGTAACATGTAATGATGGTATTAAGTAGTTAGGTAGACATGAGCGACTGGGGAATTAAGGCCCCTCCCAAAGACCTCCCTTAGGACCTCCCCGGAACCCCCATTTTATGGCTATAAATTACCCCTACATCCTGAGGCACAAAAGGAGTAAAAAGCCATAAAATAGTAGCTGATTTGGTTTGGCCACATGTGCTTGCACAGTCAGGCCTACACTAACCTCCTGTGACCTTAGCCTTATTATACCATTATAATACCATGCCTATGCCCGGAAGTTCATGAATCTAATTATAACAGACTGAATTCGGGGTAACTGTATGCACACTAAGCAAAGGATTATAGAACAGCCAAATGTCAAACAAAATGACTTCACATGCCAATTATCTAGCACCACTTTCATAATCTCCTATCATGGCCTTAATATAATACAGACCTCACTTCTTCCCTGAAGCTACAGCCCCCTTTGTCATAGCCCTTTTCTTTCCTGAAACGTACTTTTAATAAATCTTACTTTTCCTAAATCTCACTGATCTATAATTCTTTACTGTATCTGTGGAAAAAACCGAGGACCCCTCAGTGCCACTGGGGCAATGATGGATTTTAGAACACTCCAAAGGTAAAAATGCCAGCACATTCAAATTCTGTTAATTGAAAGGCTTAATATAATGACCAGAAGATCAGCATCAATGTTGGATGCCCATTTGTCTGAGTAAATTCAAGAGAAGGCTAGAAGTTTGTTCGAGAATATAAAGTCTAAATATAGTAAGAATGCCCTTGATGAAATGTTAGTAGCAAAGAACAGATAGCAAAGTATTATGATTCTATAATTTGAAGGTCTACTTGATTGTGCACCATAAAGTGTGTGCACAGAAAATGAATGCAGATACACAGATTTGATGGGATTGTCAGGGAAGCATGTAACCTTACATACTAGAAGATGCTAAATTCAAACAATGTTCTATTCAGAAGAAAAATAACTGCCCTATAAATTGTGGTTGTTAAAAAGAAGAGTATGCCTAAGTTTTAAAAGTTCAAAGAATCACATATAACCCTATATTTTGGATATGAATCCACAACCTAGAAGCTTATACCATGCTCCATCTGTTGGATATAAGAATAACTTTTTTTTTTGGAAATTAACATATTAGAAGAGCCTGTACCTCAGATTTATTAAAAGGATTAGAGGAAATGAGCCATGTAAATGACCTATCATAGTTTCTAGATAAATATAAGTCCCTTTCTCATTCTGTGGGCAGCTTGAAATCACTGGATGCTTGAGTTTAAGAAAAGGGGATCTCTTGAAGGATTCCCCAGAAACTGACTTTGATACTCTGAAATTTGTATGCAGTTGCTTCATTGGGCAGTACTTTGATAATTAGCCCTTTTAAAGGAATGAGGGGAACAGACTGGTCAGAGGCAGAACTATAACTGTGATGCAGTTGCAATAGAAGATTCAGCTGATCCCATGGAAAGTGCTGGGTCTGGGATGTCTTTTTAGATTTTTTTTTTTCCAAATAAGGCAAATTATCTAAGCCTTTATACATCCATAATGACATGTCATTGAATGGAGGATGCAACTGAATGAGTGTGTAACTTTGGGTGAGATACCTTAGAGCAATCCACAGTGATTCAGCTCTGTGTTTTAGCAGGCAATGTTTTCAGGCAGCTAAGGAATGAATGTCTTCATCCTGAATGAAAAGACCAAAAGGTTAAAACCATTACTAATGAAAGATATTTGCAGAGGATACAATGGGACAGCAAAAAAGTGCTGACAAATTTTACCAGGCTTATTGGGGAAGGAAAAGTTTATGAAGAGGTGACTCTTCAAATCTTGAAGATTAGAGGTATTGGCATGACAGAAAGAAAAGGAAGAGCATTTAAGGAAGGAGAAGTATCTTCTCTAAGCTCTCCAAAGACATGCTTTATCAATTTCTCTCCAAAGGTTTCAAAACTACATAAGCAAGGAGAAACCTATTACAATCTGAACAATGGATTAAAGAATTTTTACATACATTAAGTCAGTTAGGAGAAAAGGCTATTTCTGTTAACTGGAAATCTCAGATGGTTTTTCTTATTCAGTATCCAGTTGGTAATTATTTTACTACTCTAGTTGATTTTGTATGAATAAATACATGCAATAATGTATCCAAAGCCTTAGAATGTCATCCTATCTTAGGGATATTGCAATCTTGGAAGAGCATGAATATTTCTAAATTCAATTT
>NW_011888934.1:2719973-2722753 GCF_000151845.1 Pteropus vampyrus | reverse complement strand
TGTCAGGGAAGCATGTAACCTTACATACTAGAAGATGCTAAATTCAAACAATGTTCTATTCAGAAGAAAAATAACTGCCCTATAAATTGTGGTTGTTAAAAAGAAGAGTATGCCTAAGTTTTAAAAGTTCAAAGAATCACATATAACCCTATATTTTGGATATGAATCCACAACCTAGAAGTTTATACCATGCTCCATCTGTTGGATATAAGAATAACTTTTTTTTTTGGAAATTAACATATTAGAAGAGCCTGTACCTCAGATTTATTAAAAGGATTAGAGGAAATGAGCCATGTAAATGACCTATCATAGTTTCTAGATAAATATAAGTCCCTTTCTCATTCTGTGGGCAGCTTGAAATCACTGGATGCTTGAGTTTAAGAAAAGGGGATCTCTTGAAGGATTCCCCAGAAACTGACTTTGATACTCTGAAATTTGTATGCAGTTGCTTCATTGGGCAGTACTTTGATAATTAGCCCTTTTAAAGGAATGAGGGGAACAGACTGGTCAGAGGCAGAACTATAACTGTGATGCAGTTGCAATAGAAGATTCAGCTGATCCCATGGAAAGTGCTGGGTCTGGGATGTCTTTTTAGATTTTTTTTTTTCCAAATAAGGCAAATTATCTAAGCCTTTATACATCCATAATGACATGTCATTGAATGGAGGATGCAACTGAATGAGTGTGTAACTTTGGGTGAGATACCTTAGAGCAATCCACAGTGATTCAGCTCTGTGTTTTAGCAGGCAATGTTTTCAGGCAGCTAAGGAATGAATGTCTTCATCCTGAATGAAAAGACCAAAAGGTTAAAACCATTACTAATGAAAGATATTTGCAGAGGATACAATGGGACAGCAAAAAAGTGCTGACAAATTTTACCAGGCTTATTGGGGAAGGAAAAGTTTATGAAGAGGTGACTCTTCAAATCTTGAAGATTAGAGGTATTGGCATGACAGAAAGAAAAGGAAGAGCATTTAAGGAAGGAGAAGTATCTTCTCTAAGCTCTCCAAAGACATGCTTTATCAATTTCTCTCCAAAGGTTTCAAAACTACATAAGCAAGGAGAAACCTATTACAATCTGAACAATGGATTAAAGAATTTTTACATACATTAAGTCAGTTAGGAGAAAAGGCTATTTCTGTTAACTGGAAATCTCAGATGGTTTTTCTTATTCAGTATCCAGTTGGTAATTATTTTACTACTCTAGTTGATTTTGTATGAATAAATACATGCAATAATGTATCCAAAGCCTTAGAATGTCATCCTATCTTAGGGATATTGCAATCTTGGAAGAGCATGAATATTTCTAAATTCAATTTTAAACTTTATTTAAAGAATGCCATACATTAATTCAGATTAAAATAGATTTGCTAATAACAACTTTTAATTTCTATAATTAGCATAATAGGCATACAATATTTTTGAAAGAAAACATTTTGAAAATAAATGTTCCAAATTGGGTGGGTCTTACAATATACCATTTAAATTTACATAGCCACCATGTAAATGTCATGTTGCTCAAGATGTCTTCAGCCATTTCAATACTTTTTCCTGCCAGTCTTCAACTTAATGCATTTTTGATCTCCTTCACTTTATGGTAATGACCTTAAAATTTTCAACAAGCCTATTCCAGAAATGCTTTCCTTCAAGAACCTTAATTTTCTTTACCACACTGGTGGTGGGGGGTGGGGGGGGATGTTGGGCCCAGTGGAATGAGACACAAGCGAAAATGTCTCACTTAAATAGTGAGGAACTTGCTCATTCACCCATCTTTAGTCATTTATTTATCTTTCCACTTAAACCATTTGAGCATCTACTATATGCAAATTTGTGTGCAGTTACTTCATTGGGCAGTAATTTGATAATTAGCCCTTTAAAGGAATGAGAGAATTGATAGATTAAGGGCCTACAAAGGAAGACCATAACATTGAAGGTGATTTTTTCCATGTGACATCTTCTTTTTCCTTAAGAATCAGGAGGAGTCCTTCTAGCCTATTTACCAGCCCTCATTTCCTTCATCTTTGTTGATATTATGCATAATCCTTACTCATAAATCTCTGCACTCATTATAACTAGTGTTCGATATTTTCTCCCCGCCCAAGTTTATCATCCCACCTCTTCATTCTTTTCTTTTTACAGTAGTTTCTCTATTATACAACAAGTTCCACAGGGAAACCTGATCCATTTAACACTCTGTCTGTAAAGTGCTTTGATCTGCACGTATCACATAATATTCCATTGCATTATTGCCAGACCTTGAATGTCAACATTAATCTAAAATTGATAGAGTAAGAATGGGAAAATGAGGAAACAAACTAGTTAAGAGGCTATACCATTTCATCAGGTAAGAGGTTATGTGATTCCAAACTCTGGCAGTCATACTGATTATTTTAGAAGAAGAGATGTTGAATTTTAAAGATTTGGAAATGCAAATAAAATTGGTACCTAATTGAGGTAAGCTAAAAGTAAAGCCCAGGAATGTGAGGTTTCTGAGACACCTGGGTGGTGGAGCCAATCATTGAATTTAGGAACATAGAAAAAATAAATAGATCATAATATATAATATAATGTAATATAATATCACTAACGACATAAGAGATAAAGGGAATAAAATGTAAAACTAAAATACTAAATAAAACATAACACTAAAAATATATAAAGATCCAGGAAAGTGGAAACAGAAGAAAAAAAAACAAATAGGAAATGAGTATAAAGCAGGTAGACTTAAAACCAATCACATCAATAATTATAGTAAATGTAAATGGACTATACACTCCAAT
>NW_011888934.1:2713432-2718653 GCF_000151845.1 Pteropus vampyrus | reverse complement strand
AAAAAAAACAAATAGGAAATGAGTATAAAGCAGGTAGACTTAAAACCAATCACATCAATAATTATAGTAAATGTAAATGGACTATACACTCCAATTAAAAGGCAAATTTTAGTGTGAATTAAATAACAATCCCTAATTCTGTGCTGTTAATGAGCAATGAACATTAAATATGAAGATAGTTGAATGTAGTTGTATATGAAGGATGAAAAAAGGTATACAATTAGACATAAATGTGGTGTGACTATATTAATATCAGACAAAAAACATGGAGTTCAAAACATGAAGCATTAACTGCTGTAAGGAAGAAAATTTGATAAAAATAAAGTGATCAATTCATTAAGAAGATATAAAAATCCTAATATTTTTATACTTAATATCAGCAAGTAAAAACTGACCAAACTAAAAAAGAATGAGGCAAATCTACTATACAATCATGGCTGGAATTCCTAATATCCCCTTTCAGTAAGTGTTCAGAGAAAAAAACAAGAATATAAGAACTATGTGAATATTATTGTCTACCATCTCTACTAACCTGTCATTTATAGAACACTACAACAAACAGCTACAGAATAGAATTACTGTTTAAATGCATGTGAAATATTCACCAAGATGGAACATATGCTATAAAATAAATCAATTAATTTTAAAAGATAAATATTTTACAAAATCTTCAGGAAAAAATCTATCAAAGGGTTTAAATCAATCAGTGTCCGACATTCACATGGGACTAGAAGTAGTACCTTTTTTTCTAGAATCAGACTGGAAAACCACAATTCCCAAGACAGGGCTTGCCTTAATAGTGAGGAATAATTAGGCCTAGATTGACACTTCTCTAATCATATCTCACAAAATTTTAAAAATCGGGATCCAAAGAGTACCTCACTGTTTCCAAATAACTAACCTGCATCCCTAATCAAAACTCAAACATATTTATAGGAATGAAAATAGATCTAAAAATTAACTTCATAATGAAGTACTATAATATTGATTAAAAGTAGACTGTGATAAATAAAAGAGGTAGGCTAAACTCCTACAGCAACCATTGAAATACCAATACAATGAGTTATAGCAAATAAGTTAACAAAAGAGATAAAATAGAAATTTAAAAAATTTTTATTCAATCCAAAAGGAGGCAGTAAGAGTAGAAAAGAGAACAGAGAACAGATGATATAAACAATAAACATACAGCAAAATAATATATTTATATCTAAACATATCAATAATCACACTAAAAGCAATTAATTTAATTACCCCAATTAAAAACAGATTTCCAGATTGAATAAAAAACACAAGATCCAGCTATATGTAACTTATAAAAAATGCATTTAAGTTACAAAGATAAAAAAATATGATATGCACATAATCGAATATATTCAGCCATTAAAAGAATAAAATCTTGACATCTGCAACAACATGGATGGACTTGAGAGCATTATGCTAAGTGAAATAAGTCAGACAGAGAAATACAAATACTACATGATCTCACTTATATGTGGAATCTAAAAAACAAAACAAAACAGAACAAAAACCCAAGCTTAAAGATAGAACAGATTAGTGGTTGCCAGAAGCAGAGGGTGGGAGGCATAGGTAAAATGAGTGAAGATATTCAAAAATTCCAGTTATAAAGTAAATAAGTCATAGAGATTAATGTACAGCGTGATGACTATAATTAATGTTACCATATTGCATATTTTAAAGTTGCTAAGAGCGTGAATCTTAAAAACTCTCATCGCAAGAAAAAAATTCTGTGACTGTATGGTGACAGATGTTAACTAAGTTTATTGTGGCGATAATTTTGCAATATATGCAAATATCAAATCACTATGTTCTACACCTGAAACTAATATAATGTTGTATGTCAATTATTCCTCAATGTAAATATATACATTATATATACATAAAGGTATAGGTAGGTTAAATATAAAAGGATTAAAAAGATCTACCTGGCTAATACTTGTGTAAAGAAAGCTACATTGGTTATATTAATAAACTTTATATCAGGGCAAGGATTACCAGGCCTAATATTCTTTGGATACTATTATCAATGTTACAACAATATTACCAGGACTGCCTAAGGACTACTGTGAATGCTTTTCCTGGATTGAATAATATCTCTGAGTGCCTTGTAGTTTATCACTACTCACCTCCCAATCATGACTTTTAGACAATGAATGACCTATGCAAAAGCAGGAGTATTACGGTTCTACTCTCCAGTTGGGATGAACTTTGAAGTTTAAAGTATAGTCTAGAGCTCCCCTATGAATCAGGCTGAGTCTGGAACTTTGCCTGAAATCATTTCTTGGCTTGGTTCCCATCCTGTCCTGCTTTTCTCACTCCATTACAGGTTTCATTTGGAAGCACCTCCTTAATAAATCATTTGCATGCACACAATTCCTTCTCTCAGGATTTTATTCTTTGTAAACTGCCCTAATACTGAGGTGTTGGTAAGCATGATAGTACAGAAGCTTTCCTTATAAAGAAGACACCTGTCAAGTAAAAAAGAAAATCACAGAGTTCATTTTTTAAATATTGTCAAAAGCATATATCCCAACAGTTCTGAGGACTATCTATACAGTATTTTCCCTAATTTCCATTTAAATAGTGTTCTTTTAAAAAATTATTTTATTTATTTTTTATTATGGTAACATTGGTTAACAAAATCCAGTAAGTTTCAAGTGTACAATTTAACAGTAAGGCATATATATATATATTGCATTGTATGTTCACTGCCCATAGTTAGATTTCTTTCTGTCAACACATATTTGACCCCTTTTACCCCAACTACCTCCCTATCCCCCGCCGCACCCCCCACCCCCCGCTGACCTTTGATAACCACTAGTCTATTGTCCATGTCCATGAGTCTCTGTTTGTCCTGTTTGTTTGTTGCTTTTAGGTTTATATGCCACATATAAGTGATATCATGTGGTTTTCAACTTTTTCTGTCTGGCTTTAAATAGTGTTCTTAATTCCTTCTATTTGAACCATGTAGTCATTGGCTAATAAATGAGGTTTTCCTGAGATTAGGGTTTTAAACCAGAACCACTGGCCATTCTGCTTATTATATTAATTCCCATCTTCAGTTATTCTTCAAAGTAATCAAAAATAAAGAGAAAAAAACAAAGTTCTTGTGGATGGGGCAGGATCAGAAGAGAGGGATCTGTATTCCATCTTAACCTATGCTTGATCCTTGGAACTAGTTGAAGTTGCTATATATATTGAATATATATATATAGTTCAGTTGTCTTATCCTAGTCTTGGATAGAAATTAATGAATCATCTCAAAATTAATGAATCATCTCAGATGAAATGTAAAAGTTTTTGTACAGATCATTTGTATTTTCCTAGATAGAGAGTCAAAACTTCCAGGAGATTCTCAAAGAGACTGAACTCCTCGCCCCAATTTAGTCTTTTTGTTTATGAATACAAAGAGGAGGAACATTCTGGTCCTGCTCACTCTGCTGACTTCTCAGAACCAATGTTCTTCCTTCTTCATTTTATTTTTGAGAAAATGTGTTCTCTCAGATCTCCTGTCTTCATTCTGCTTATTTTCTGTTTAATTTTATTCATCTAAATACCTAATTGTGTTTTCTCATAAATTATTCCTTGATTACCTTTGTTTCTCCAAGTTCTCTCAACAAATTCAAGCAATCTCATGATTTCATGTCACCTCTTCTATTAAAATTACTCACAACTGTCTCAGCCCTATGATTTTGCTTAGAAACATAGTTTTACTGCTATTTCCTAGTACTATTACTAATAGTAATAATTGTATATTATTTAAATTTTAGAAATATTTTATACATATTTCCAAATACATTTTAGTTTCCTAACTCTAGCACTCATAATACTTGTCCCACTCTTGCCAAACTGCAGGAGCCTTTTCCCATAATCCACTTTGCTTGAAAATGGTCTTAACCTTATGTGTCCTTGAATTTGATTCACGTATTAGTATTTTATACTTAGTAGGCTCTTAATGATTATAATGGAAAAACAAATGAATCATTCATTTTATTTACATTGGTTGGTTAAAAGAAGAATTGAATAATTACCTTTAAAAGTTGTTCTTCTCATTGAGAAAATTGCCTATAATTAGGTTTCAACCCATGTTAGCAACATTCGGGACCATAGATAAAGGGCAGTACCAAGAAGTGTTAAACTGTATGCCCTCTGAACAGGACAACCATTGATCAAGTCATAAATACTAGAGATTGGTGAGAGGCGCATATCCACTATATCTTTGAAAACTACTTAGAAAGAAGAATTGCTATTAGGATAGTAATTTGGTTAAATTAATATCATGCCAAATGATTTCCAATTTATAAGGTAACAGTTTAAGAAGTTTTATGGAAAATTGCTCCCAAAATTATACCCTTAGAAATAGCAGGCATTAATCACATCCTACAAGGATACATATATTTTGCAAGAGCCAAATCCTTTTGTAATTGGATATAATGGATAATGTTACATTTTAACAATATCAAAATATATTACATTTATAAAATACATTAATATTCTAATAAAACATCTATTATGTTACAGATTTAAAAAGCAACATAATTGCAGGATTTACCAATCTACAAACAAAAGTAAAATGAAAATTTCTTGACTACTTTTCAGCACAGACAGAACAAAATGAGCCCATAGGCACATGACTAGTTGCTTAAATCACACCCATCAAAAAGCTGATCAACTCAGAAATTTTTAAAAAAAGGTAATTGAATAAAGTTCAGCTTATATTTTTTATTTAAGTGTTAGGTTAAAATGAGAAATTTTCAGATATTTTACTCGACAAAAGTAACTGAAAGCAATGGTTCAAAATAGTTAAGAGATGAGCCATTCTCAACACAGCAAATAAATCATAAATATTTTGTACATATTTCTAAACATGTTACATTTTACTGGCATTATTTTTTCCCAAACAAGATAATTTGCCTAGTTTTATACCAAGGTAATCTAATCATTCAACAATTCTCTGACAAATGTGATATTTTCATATTAATAGATAAAAAAATGATGTCAAAGATTTAATAGCAAATTTAAGGAATTTGCTATTAAAAATACACTTTCAGACAGAAATCAACTATTTAAGAATTGGGACTTTTTATCTTTGGAGTATTTAATAATTTTTTATGTTCAGTAAACACCTGAACCATCCAGGGAGCCTCATTATTAGCTTATACTTCTCTAAATAATAGTAATAATTGAATATATATTTATTTTA
>NW_011888934.1:2709522-2712687 GCF_000151845.1 Pteropus vampyrus | reverse complement strand
TTTTTTCTTTGTAACAAAAGTTCATCGAAATAATGCTTAAACATTTTTTTCTGAAGTTAATGTAAATATTATTAAATAAGAGATAAATAATAACATATTTTACAACAAGGTATTTTTATAATAAATGTAATAAGAATAACTATAATCTGGATAATATTAGTTATTTGAGATATTTACCATGGAAAATATTTAATAACTGTGTGCCTGATCAAGAGTATCTTCTACTCTAACAATAGAAGTCCGTGTGTTGCATAAATTCAATAAAGGAAAAATGATTTCCATACAAGTTTAATCAAGGTATATCATAGAAAACATGATATAAATTCATACACATTTATATCCTAGATTAGGTGTAAAGTAGTGCCTTTGAGATTTTGTCGTCATACATGTGGTGTAGTTATAAGTAACCCTAGACAAAAACAAAAAAAAAACAAAAACAAAAAAACAAAAAATCTTAATTCAACATGAACACTGTTTTAGGGCCTCTTGGAATAAAAACCTTTTCTATTGCTTTACTACCTGGAAAACAACTGTAAATCCTATTTGCCAATATTTTTTCTTTCCTTCTGGACTCTGATTTTCTTAATTGACTCTGTGTCCCCCAGTGACCTCCCTCTATATTGTCACTGGGATCCTGAGCTAAATTATTATTCCTTACCGTGTTTCATCTCTGCCTGGCTTCATAGTATATATGTTATTTGAGAGCATTGTCCTTTCTTCTAAAGAAATAGTTTACCTTAAAAAGAAAGTTTGATGATAGAGGCTATTATAAAGTAAAAATATTAAATGCATTCATTTAATATTTTTAATATTAATGCCAGTACTATCCCAAGACAAAATATTTAACATCTAGCTGAACCAAGTCCTAAAGTCAGCAGAAAATGTGTCAATGAAACTTAAGTAAGTTCTCTCTTAAAATCAATCAACTCATCCAATTTCATAATCAGTAAGTATTTACTCTTTAAATTGTATTCTTGTGTCTAATTTATACCCAGCTCTAGAACATTGGAACAAAAAAAAATGAAAAAAGCAGTTCTAGCCCTTCTGGTGAATATAGTGATGGGCAAGATATATATAGATATAGAGATGGAGCTATAAAGGTATATATAGATACATATACATAATGCACACAAATAATGCTTTTTAAAAAGTCACCAAATCAATTACCATAACCAGTATAAATTACAACCTCTAAGGTCTATTTTTAATTTTCCTATATTTGATAAAGGCATGGGTATAAGGTATGTTTTACTTTCTTCTAAGTTAACATACCATGTAACAACACCTGATTCTTACTATGCTACCCAATTTTTTAAGAAAAGTCAGACATCACTATTTTTTTAAAATAAAAGTCACTGACTTTTAGATGTTGGTAACTCTGCCAGATCTACAAATGTTTAGGTCCTATCTTGGCAGACAGGGGGCCTCTTTGTTAAGAACAAAAGTAAATTTAGACAGCCAGACAAAATTTGACATCTTTCTTGTTTATTAAACTATGTGACAGTGGAGTCCCTATTTCTACCACCGCAACTGAAAAACTTTTTCAAAACTCCTTAGATTTATTTGAAGGAGAATATCTTCCCATATGGAGGATAAGGACAGATAAGTGAAATGGTCTCAGTCTCTGTCATAACCTTCAAAAATCATATCCAAAGGAATGCTTGAGGTAGGTACGCCCTAACTGAAATGAAAAAAAAACTTTCTTTAAGAAGCAGAACACTTACAACATCTATTCCCATCCAGCCCCCTCAAACCATTCCCTTAATTGCTATTTGCTGATATATTGTTGCCCTTTCTACAATATCTAAATTGTCTGTCCTTCCTATCCACAAGACTTTCTAATCTATTTGAAATATCTAAAATGGCAACTTTTGATATGATACATTTGATACATTAACAGTTGCTGTAGTCACCCAAATTCAGCAGGCCTGAAAGGGGTTAGTAAAAAACCCCTTTTGTAGTTAGTATATAATTGAAATCATATAAAATCAACATTGGGAATTAACCCTTTGACTAAATTAAGAAAATTTCCTAGAAATATTCAGGCTAGAAAATGTCCCTCATCCCTCTAAAAATCAAAGGGCATTTTCAGAAAACATTCATATGAGGAGAGCACACAGCTTTTGTCATTGGTTGAGTGTGTGCTAGCCATTCCTCCAATCTTGCCTGCTATGCACAAATTTCTGCATTAATTAAGGGCAGAAATAGCAGAATAGTGAGAAGAGGTTTATTGTTAACCCTAAAATTATCATATAATTTCACGTTTGTATTTAACTATTTAATAAACTACCTAGTTTGACATTTCAAAGTGTAGATTCAATTTTTTCAACCAATTTATTGTTCTCCATATCAAACTGTCTGTTAAATCAAGGTAACGAACCGAAGTTAAATCTATTTTGTGTTAATGATCAACTTCTGTAATAACACATATAAATATATATGTGTTATTGTGAGATTTAAAGAAATACATATATAAGTGCCAGTACTTAGCACAGCCTCTTGTACATGATAGGTGCTCAATAAATTTTGCTAGATTTGAATTTAAATCTTGATGATCATACCCACAAATATTGTTTCCCTTTCAGAAATTTGATGAAGTTGGCTACCTGCTTTCCACCTTTACAAGTTGAAATTTCTTGTAGTAGCTATTCAATAAGCCATTAACCTTGGAAACTTGAGAATTGTTTTTATATCGCTTTGCATTGGGGTGGCACCTAACTTGGGGGATTAGGTTTTAGAACAGTCTTTTTAGCAAAGCACTGTATGAGTTGTCATTGCCTTATATTAACTGCCAAATCTTTATCCACTCCCTTTTCTTACACTGTCTGAATATACATCAATAACATGAGGTAAAGTGAACCTAGAAGTAAAGTTTTGGTTTTTATTTTTCAAACCTTACTTACCCTGAAAGCTACACTGATATGTCCTATCAGAGGTCAAAAAAGAGAACTTCTCATGGGTTATGATTTTGTTTATCACAGGGTTTAATATTTCTAAGTGTGTTATGGAGAAACATGTTCACACTGAGGAAATGATATTCTTTTGGGATTTGTTTAAGTCACTCAATCCTAATATTTTAATATCTCATCAGAAAATCATTTCAAGAGTCCATCTGTATTGTGACATTTTTCTCAGTTACCATCTCACTGGTTCCTGACAGTTCTT
>NW_011888934.1:2696510-2708592 GCF_000151845.1 Pteropus vampyrus | reverse complement strand
ATCCATCAACTTTATGTAAGGAGAAACTTTAAAAATAGTATTCACTTAGACCTTTATTATCCCTCACTGAGAATATGCCAAAGCAATTATTTAAAATGTAATTAGGAATTATTTGTGCACACTGGAATTGAGAAGTTTATTTTGAATTCAGAAATTGCTGTTCTTCCTTTCCAATTTAAATGTTTTTTATTTCTTTTTCTCGTCTATTTAATTGTTCCAGCTAGGACTTCAGTACTATGTTTAATAGGAATAGTGAGAGTAGACACCCTTGTCTTGTTCCTGATCTCAGAGGAAAAGCTTTCAACCTTTCACCACTGAGTATGATGTAAGCTGTGAGTTTGTCTTATATAGGTGTTTACTATGTTAAGATAAAATTGCCTCTGCATTCTAATGACATGATCATATATATAGAAAATTCTAAAGACTCCACCAAAAATCTTGAGACCTAATAAAGGAATTATGCAATGTTTCAGGATAGAAAATCAACATACAAAAATCAGTCATATTTCTATACATTAACAATAAACTATCTGAAAAAAGAAATAGAGAAAGCAATCCCATTTACAATAGTATAAACAGCAAAATACTTAAGAATAAATTTAACTAAGGAAATGAAAGATTTATTGCCAAAAACTATAAAACGCTGATAAAAGAAGTTAAAGAAGATGCAAGTAAATGGAAAGATATTCTATATTCATGTATATGAAGAGTTAATATTGTCAAAATGTCCATACTATCCAAAGGCAACTATAGATTCGAAGTAATCCCTTTCAAAATTTCAATGGCATTTTTCACAGAAATAGAAAAAACAATCCTAAAATTTGTGTGGAACTACCAAAAGTCCTAAATAGCCAAAGCAATCTTGACAAAAAACAAAGCCAGGGGCATCACACTACCTGATCTGAAACTGTTACAAAGCTGTAGTAAACAAAACACAGTGGTACAGGCACATAGGCTCGTGAGGGTGCATGCGTGACTGTGTGTGCACAAGCACACACACACACACACACACACACACACACACACACACATACCAATAGAAAATAATTAAGAGTCCAGAAGTAAACCCATGCATATATGGTCAATTAATTTGTGACAAAGGAGCCATAAGTATTCAATGGGAAAACGATATTCTCTTCAATAAACACACAAAAAATAAACTCAGAGTAAATTAGAGATTTAAATTTAAGACCTAAAACCATAAAACTCCTACATAAGGGATAATTCCTTGACATCAGTCTTGGCAATAATTTTTGGGTTTGATACCACAAGTAAAAGCAACAAATTACAAAACAAACAAGTGGTACTGTAGGAAACTAAAAACCTTCTGTACAACAAAGGAAATCATCAACAAAATGGAAAGGCAACCTATGGAATGAAAGAGAATATCTGCAAATCATATATCTGATAAGGGTTTAATGTCCAAAATACATATGGAACTCATACCACTCAATGACAAAAATACAAAAAGTCTGATTAAAAAAGGAGCAGAGGAAATGAATAGACATTTTTCCAAAGAAGATATACAAATGTCCAACAGGCACATGAAAGGTGCTCACCATCAGTAATCATCAGGAAAGTGGAAATCAGAACTAAATGAGATATCACCTAAAATCTGTTAGAATGATTACTATCAAAAGGACAAGAGATAATAAATCCTGGTGAGGATATAGAGGAAAAAAACCTCTGGTGCACTGTTGGTGGGAATACAAATTTTTGCAGCCAATATGGAAAATAATATGAAAGTTCCTCAAGAAATTTAAAAAAGTTCTGCCATATGATTCGGCAATCCTGCTTCTGAGTATATATATCTGAAAGAGATTTAATCACTATTTCAAAAATATATCTTCACTCCCTAGTTCAGAGAAAGACAAATGCTATGTGGTATTCACTTATGTGTAAAATCTAAAAACATTGATCTCAGAAACAGAGAATAGAATGGTGATTGCCAGGGACTGAAAGGAGGGGGAAATGGATAGATGTTGGTATAAACTTTTAGATATAGTATCTAAGGTACAACATGGTGACTGTAGTTAAAAATATTGTATTGAAACTTGAAAGTTGCTATGAGAATAGAGCGTTAATATTCTCATCATAATGATGTGAGGTAAAAGACATGTTAACTAATTGTATTTTGGTAAATGTTGTTCAACATATACATGTATCGAATCATTGCATTGTACACCTTAAAAATTATACAATGTATATTTCAATTATATCTCAATAGTGCTGGAAAAAGATAAAAACAAAATTGTAGTTCACATCATTTTCTTTCCACAGACAATAAAACCAATAAAAAAACATTAAGATGATATAATATCATTAGGAAAAAGCAAAATAGTTTCCCATTAGTATACAATATTGTCCTAAAACAAACACATACTTCTGAGCTTAGTCGTGAAAGATGAATCATCTGGCTGAAAGGTAAAGATGACAGAAAAATCTGACACTTCCCAGTAAGTACATTGGCCAAGAGTTCAGATTTTGAAGATATACAACTCTTGGTTCAAATCTTGGCTCTTCCATTCAATAACTATTTGGCTTTAGGCATTTTATTTAAATGTTCAATTATTAGTTTTGTCACCAATAAAACAAATATATTGTTTCTTCCTATTAGGGTTGACTAAATATTAAATGAGACTAATTCATGTTATTCATTTAACATAGTACTTCACAAATAGTAAGCATTCAATAAATATTAACTGTGGTACTTGGTTATTCTGGTCTAATTTCCATTGTTCCTGGCAAGAATAAACCTTTCTCTGACACCTTGCCCTTAGTATAAAGCTTTCAGTGTCCATTCATGTTGTCACAAATGGCAGGATTATTTTCTTTTTAAGGCTGAGTAATATTCCACTGTGTGTATGTATACATACATGTACATATATCACATTTTATTTATCCATTCATTTATCAGTGGATATTTAGGTTGTTTTCATTTTTGGATATTGTGAATTATGCTGCAGCCTCTGCTGCAGAACATTAAATGTTCAATGTTTGTACAGTATAGACATCACCAAATTAATGACACTACCACTGCTGCTGTCATCTGCTATCAGGATGGATTCTGTACAGCAACTGTGACTTCGTATCCACCATTTTTATTTGAACCTTGGAATAGTGTATCTGATGGGCAGTCTAGGTCACATGCCCATGTCTTGTTTGCAAAGGAAGCTAAGCAAAACAAATACTTGACATTTTTAATGTTTATACTAGGAAATAGGCTCTGCCATCTGGAAAACGTCATAAGGTGGTGAAACCTTCAAAGATAGGAAAAGAATTTAGATTCTTACCTGCCAATAAAAGAAAGAGAGAGACAGAGAGACAGAGACAGAGAGGGAGAGAAAGAAGGAGCAGGAGGAGGGAGAAAAGAGAAGAGAAAAAAAAAGAAAGAAAACAAAAAGGAAAAAAGAAAAGGAAAAAGAAGTCTCTCCCAGACAACGGCAAAAAAGGCAGAAAAAAAAAGTTTCTACTTCACATCTGAGTCTCTTCTTTTTAAATTTTCTACTTCATATTTGGAGGACCTATTTCTACTCCTATCTTGTCCCTTTGGAGGGACAAGATTGCACAGATCGTTTAATTTCCAATAGGTTCATCCCAATAATGCGTCATAGTTCAATGTGATAGCATATAACTTGTGTAACAGGAGTTACACATAATTTGTAAAGCAGATAACCTATTTGATGGTATGAATGATAGTAGGTAACAAGAAAGAAATAGTTGTATTTTGCAGTGTTAAAAAGTAAAATAAATTTACCAGATCAGCCCAAGATTAAGTAGTTTTCTTTCTTCCAGTCTAAATTCTTTCTACTCTTTAAGATGCAGGTTCTTCAAGAACTCTGCTCTACAAATTGCTCTTGTCCCATCTTACACAGACTTGGTAAGCTGAGATAGATGCTGCTACTCTTTTTCCCCAAACATATTTTGCACATTTCTTATAATTGCTATAATATTTAAAATTTCTTTTATAGCTTCTATGTTCCTTTTTCCTCAAATCATATTACCTTTCAAGTGACTATTATAGTGCCTGAATCATAATAGGTCATTGAAAAATATTTGTTGAATGGTATATTTTGCAGATGTATTTAAATACCCAAGTGAGTACACAGAGAAAAGGAAAACATTGAATTATATAACAGCAGCATCTTGCAAAAGGTCCTAATTTAAGTAATTTTGATAAATAATTTCTAGTTGCTTGAGGTACAGAGTAGTAATAAATATAAGAACTCTACATAAGTGAAATCATAACATATAATGGAAATAGGCAGATTGTGTTCTTTCCTGGAGAATAACAAAGAAAGGTTTACCGAATGTTCTTGCTTAATAGCAGCTCATGTTTATTGTGTATTTACTTTGTGAGCACACTATGCTTGGCATTTACTTCTTTCATTTATTTCTCACAAAAAAAAATGGAATAAATGTTATTTTCATTCTAGTGACAACAAAACTGAGGTAAATTCATAACAGTAACAATGTTAAATTATTCACGATAAGTTAAAACTGGCAAACTGGTAGATCGCTCCTCTCTGCAAATTCTTGATGCTTTGTCATTCTCTTTTTGTCTTTAGCTAATTATAGTAGTATTTTTAAAAAATAAATCTTAATAGACAAATACTTTTGGTGCTTTACTCATTGATTCGACTTGAGTAATTGTCATTTTCATTCATCATTTTTCAATCAGAAGCTATTAAATACTCATTTGCTATTCATCTATACTTTCTTATCTGGATCACAGCATAACAATCAAAAATCTTTCTGAACATTCTCAAATGTTTTTAAAGATATCAACACAATTCCTTGTGACAAAACAATAGAAATACATTTGTATATAAATCCAAAAAGCAAATTGACACCAAGTGAAAAGGGTTAAAAAGAAGGAAATCCAAAAAGTGAGTCAACACCAATTAAAGGACCAAAAAAAAAAAAAAAAGAAAAAAAAAAAAAAAGGGAATCTATCAATATTCCCAATCCCTGTAAATGTTGTGAGCCACTTCGGTTTTTGCATAAAGGTTACAAAAACTTCAGTCGAAATTATATCACAGGCATCTCCCTACCTGTGATATAAAGACTCTAATATGACTAATCAAACACTAAAAAATGGCCTCGAGAAAAAAATATACAAATAAGTAAAAAAAAAGGCAAAATTAAGTAATTTGCATCTTAAAAGTTACAATGATATATTTGCCCTCTTTTTTCATTCTTTTAAACAAACATTATTAAACAACCAGGTTTGTCTTTATTAGTTTAGGTGATAAGAATATAAATTTCTCAAATTTGAGAGACTTATAATGAATTAATCAAAAATATATAGGTATTCCAATAAATATGACAGTAGTTTGCCCAGATAAAGTTGAGACAGAAATAAAGGTGAGGTCATTTCTACATGGGATATAGTGACTGGGAAATGGGAAAGAAGTGAAAAGAAACCAGTGATTATTTCCATTTTAAAAAAATGAAAACTCTCTCATTAAAGTTAATCATTACAAATTTCATAAACATGATTTTTAAAAATTTAAGTAATCTTTTCTCAAAAATTTTGTATCATTTTCTCTGAAAAAGGATATAGCTCTAACCAGAACCATTAAGTTCAATAAGATTTGTTCTACTTATAATTGAATGTGAGCCATATTTGGGCAGGTCCAGTAACCAGAGCCTTAAGGGAGGGGTAGAAACAGCATTTAGTATAATGATAATCTCAATAATAATTGGAGAGTGTCAAGGGAAGAGACCTTTGGAGAGGGCTTCTTACATCAGGGCAGAGGTGGAAGGAGTCTGAAGGCAGTCTTAGAACACAAATAGTAGTTGTTTTTATTATAGTCTTGCAGAATAGCTGTTCCTGCTAAAATAGTAACACAAACTTGACATGCTATCTGGATTTGTCGAATTCTACTTATTCTTCTGGAAAATAAAGATGAAGGAGGAAGAAGGACATTTGGGTCCAAAGAAATTTAAAAAGGAAACAAACCTGAAAGTCTCCTAGGCATGCAATGTAATAACGATGCAGGAAGTTAAAAGTGTGTCAGAGAAAGCCTGTGCGTCCTGATCCCAACATAACTTGGTTCTCATCCTATTCATTTTCTACCTCGACATGCTTTTGGGCACTCTCTAAAGCTTCTCTTACCTTTTTTTAACCTCTACTGATTTTAAGACACATCTTTTCCTAGTAAACAGGCATTCTACGGTTAGAAATTGTGCCCACTCTCCTCAAACCTGAATCAAAAGGACCTTCTTGTTAATGAGATCAACTGGACATGACTGAACCATAGAATGTGTTTGCACTCTCTATAGCCTGATCCATAAATAGAGAAATAGGAAGGTTGTTTGAGTGGTACATTATGTAGCATCCACAATAATTTCAAGAGTAAAAGTGCACCTTCTATGAGTTCACTAGCCTGATGAATTAACCATACGAGAATGGTTATTACAACTTAGTGTTTGTTTACAAAAAAGCATTTGAATGGCCCCCAAATTCTTCATCAAATGAAAATGTGTTTGTTTCTGCATTTCTGTTTTTGTATAAAAAAAAAACAACTTGGAAACAAGGAAAGCAGTTCACTATCATATTAAAATCACAGGGTAATGAGGAAGCTAAGTATCATCTATATTTATTATTGTAAGTCTATTTTGAATTTTTTTCAATATGTTCTATTTCATCCAGTGTATTTTATAAACCAAATACAGATATTACTAGAAGTTGCAGGGAAAGATTTTGGATGGCATGAGAAAAACTTCAGTAATCCTAATTTCGTATTCATTCTTGGCTTAGTGATTTATCTAGTAACTCAATTCTTAAATAAAACAAAAGAAAACAACAATGAAACTCTGACACAGATAGGTCTGAGGATCAGACAAAAGATTATCGACTTCACAATCTCTTGTTTTTCAAATTTCACATGGTTTTGCAGGAGATAATATTGTCCTATATTGCTGGTACTATTTCTCCAAACATCATACTTCAACCCTGCTATTTAAGAATACAACTTTGGTATGTTCTAACTCCACTTTTTCCTATAAGATGACAAGTGATACCACCTTCTCTTCTCACAGTAGGAGAGTCTACTGTACAGGAATAACCATGATTCCTTCTTCAGAAATTTGTTTGAAAATACTGGTACTGCACAGAATTGCTAGGCTGAGGTATTCCTTATGAAAACTCACTGAAGTCCAAACACAAACTGTATTTAAGAGAAGTCATTTTAATTCATAGTATTAGATAACGATGATTTAATATTTTCATCTCAGAAGATGATAGAAATAATAAATAAAAATTAAACAAGGGTCAAGATGGTAAAGTAGGTAAACACTGTGCTTGCTATCTCTTACAACCACACCAAAATTACAACTAAACAACAGAAAAACCATCATGGAGAACCACCTGAAGTCTAGGTGAACAGAAGGTTTATAACTAGGGCATACCGAAGGAGCCACCTAAAGACTAGAAAGAGGGGCAGAAATGCAAAACAGGCTGGTCCCCCACTCACATGGAGTTGTTAAAAATCAAGAAGGAATTTTCTGCTGCAGAAGTCCCCCACTAGGGTTCCAGTGCTCAGAAGAGAAGTCCTCACAATGTCTGGCTGTGAAAACCAGCAGAGATTGTGGCTGAGTGAGTCAAAGGGCTGCTGGAGTCCCAGGCACTCCTCTTAAGGGTCTTAATGAGTAAGACTTACTCATTAACGGACTCACTCATTCTGAGTTCCAGCACTGAGCCTGCAGCTTCAAAGGCACCAGGAACATATGGGGAGAACTGAGTTGTCTGGCTTCAGGGTGAGGGCTAGAGGGGCAGCTTTCCCCTAGAAAGAAGTGCTGGCAGAAGTCACTGTTCCTTTGTTGAGCCCTCCTCCCCTTTTGGCTTGAGACACAGGCAGCTGACATATTTGAGTCTCCAACAACCTGGCTAAAACCATTCATTCTGCCCTGGTGATTCTGAGACCCTGTCCCACCCAATTTGTAGGCCCACCTGAGCCACTTCCAGTGGCTTTTCAACACAAACAGCCTGTCTTGGCTTATGTTACAGACTTTTCTAAAGTCTCTCAAAGGTTCACAAAACCCACACAAGCAGCATCTCAGATTGCCCTGTACCTCCCGCTAAGTAAACCTAAGCTTGGTACTAGTGGCAGCCAGCCTTGGTGGCTTTTCTATACAAATGGCCTATCTTGACCCAGCTGCAGACTTTCCCAATACTTCTCACGGTTCACAAACCCCAAACAAGCAGCATCTGGCCTCAACATGCCGTGTACAACTTGTTAAGCATCTCCAAGCTGGGTATTAACGGCAGATGGCCTCGGTTCACAGCTTAGATTCTCCCAGGTAACTCTAAGCACAGAACAAGTGGCAACAATCTGCAGATCACTTTGTAGCTTATACCAAGTGGCCCCAGGCAGGGCACAGGAAGTGGTTGATCTTCATCTGCAACAGAGCCCCTCCCAAGAGGCCCCAGAATCAGTACAACTGGTGGCCAGTTTGAGACCACACCAGAACCTCCCAACCACATCTACAAATGATGTACCCAAAGGGTAGATTGGGTTGGCACTAGAGTCCTACTAAAGTGAATCTTGCTCTGTAGTGTCAGCCCCTGCACAAAAGTTCTTCCACTACAGTCATGGCCATTCCTCACAACAAATTAGCCTGAGGGTCAATCCCTCTTATTGACATGCCACTAACAATCAAGGCTCAACTACAACAGGAAGGCACACATGATCCACACAAGAGAAACACCTGGAGCACCCACCTCAGATAACCAAGGAGACTGTGCCACTGGGTCCCACAGCACGACTACTAAATAAGGCCAACCTGCTAAGACTGGGAGATAGAGCCGCAGCTCTACCTAATAAATAGAAACAAACACAGGGAGGAAGCCAAATGGAGAGACAAAGAAACATGTCTCAAATGAAAAACAAAACAAAACAAAACAAAACAAAACAGAACAAAGCTCCAGGAAAAGAACTTGAAGACAGCAATCTACCAAATGCAGAGTTTAAAATATTGGTTATAAAGACGTGTAATTATCTCAGTGATGACTTCAACAAAGAGATAGGAAACATAAAAATGGAAATAGAAAATACAAAAAAGAACCAGTCAGAAATGAAGAATACAATAACTGAAATAAAGAGTACATTAGAGATAATCAATAGCATATTAGATGAGGTAAAAGATCAAATGAGTGATTTGCAAGATAAGGTAGCAGAAATACACAATCAGAAAAGCAAAAATATAAAATATTCCCAAAAAATTAAGATAGTTTAAGTGGCCACTGGGACAACAACATGTGTACCAACATTTGCATCAAATGAGTACCAGAAGGAAAACAGGGAGAGCACAGAATCGAAAGCTTATTTGAAGAAATAATGATAGAACATTGAAAACATGGCTGCATGAGAGATGTTCTCAGATCTCTCCCCTTGAAACAGCAATAAACTGAACATCTAAAACTCAACAAAAAACACCCAAACTGCACACCAGCATGTCTGAGCATGGAATCTATACATAAGAGCTACCACAGGTCAAACCCCAGGACTTTGGGCATAACAAAGAAGCTGCTGCTAACAGCTGGAGCTCCCTGTAGGAGGAGTTGTGGTAGGCAAGTTGTGGCAAGTTCCCTGAACAGCCTTGCCTGGGAGTGCTGTGAGCTCCATGCAGCCAGCGGCAGTGCCCAATCATCAGGGCAGAAGGCAATAAAACGAGGTTGGCAGAGAAAAAACAGTTGATTTTTATCAGTCGCAGTTGCAAAAGAGAGGCTGTGCCACTGCTCCCTCCCCCAACTCAAAGGGCCCCTCCCCCCATACCCTCTGAGACAGAACGCAACAGAGCCCCAGGGGAATCTGAGCAAACACTACTGAAACTGTCGCTAACACTGACAGGAACTGAGACTGAGAGTAGCGAGCATGATTAAACATCTATAAGGGGGAAAAAAGACATTATTAAGACTATATTAAGCAGAGATCTAAGAGGCTTAGACGCTACCTATTGGAAACCAAAAGAAAAACACATTCTTTGCAATAGGCTAGGGATAATTATATAATAAATCTTCTTTTGGGGTGGATGGGGAGACAGAACACACTTCCATTAATGCCCTGGCAGATTAATAGCCCATTAAACACCATGAACAACCAAGGTGACAAGGGATCTCAGAAAGAAAGAGAAAAATCTCCAGACATAGAAATACGTGACTAAATGACAGAGAATTTAAGATGGTACTTCTGAAAAAAAAAACTCAATGAAATCAAAAACAAATTCTATCAACAATTTCAAGAACTGAAAAAACAATGAGATGAGCAGAGTAAGTTCTTTAGCAAAGAGAGCAAAACCCTCAAAAAGAGCTGAATAGACCTTCTAGCGATAAAGAACGCACTACAAGAGTTGAAAAATGAAATAACAAGCTTGGGAAATAGAGTTGACCAAATGGAGGAAAGGATCAGCGATATCAATGACAGAAATCTAGAAATAAATCAGAAGGAAGAAGAGAGAAACCGAAGAATGAAAAATAATGAAAGAGAAATACAAGAACTAGCTGATACCATTAGGAGAGGAAATATAAGAATAATGGGAATTCTCAAAGGGAAGGAAAAGGAGCAGGGTCTAGAAAACATTTTCAGACAAATAGTTGATGGAATTTCCCAAATCTAAGAAATGAGCTGGAGCTTAGAATTCAAGAAGTCAATAGAATACCCAATTATCTCAACTCGAAAAGGACTTCACCAAGACACATTGTTTAAAATTATTAAAAATCAAAATAAAGACAGAATTCTCTGGGCAGCCAGGGAACAAAAGACGGTAACTTATAAAGGAAAACCCATTAGATTATGGTTGGACTTCTCAGCATAAAGCTTACAAGCCAGAAAAGAGTGGAATCAAATATTCAAACTAGTAAATAAAAGGAAATAACAGCCAAGAATAATGTATCTAGCTAAGCTCTCCTTTAGATATGAAGGAGAAATAAAGACCTTTCCAGATATACAAAAATTGGAATTCTCCACAACTATCTGCACTACAGGAATTACTGAAAGGTGTCAGCTCACCTAAAACAAAATGAAAAAAAAAAAAAAAAAAACCCACACAATTAAGAGTAAGGTGACTAGCAGGCTGATAAAAGCAGAGTGCAACCTTTACAAGGAAGAGGACATTATAACCTTAAAATAAGAGATTTACTATAGCAAGATAGTAAGGAATGTTCAGCATATACAGGGACAAATTGAGACAACAATGACTGAAAAGGGGAGGATTCAAAGATCTAAATGCACAAAGGGGAATTCAGATAAGTCACATGCAGAAGAAAAAGGATGACTGAATATATATATTATCTTTTTTATATTCATAATGGTAACCAAACACCGATTCAGAAAGTATATAACATAAAAGAAGAAAGATCAGAGGGAAAACCCACAAAAGCCAACCAAAATAAAGAAAACAGAAGCACAAGGACAAGGAAGTAATGGAAACACAGAGCTACCAGAAAGCAAAAGATAAAATGGCCGTAAGAAGATCTCATATTTCAAGAATCACCCTAAATGTTAATGGACTGAGCTCACCAATAAAAATGCAGAGAGTTGCAAAATGGATCAAAAAACAAAATCCAATCATATGCTGCCTCCAGGAGATACATCTCATCTCTAAAGACAAATATAGACTCAAAATGAAAGGGTGGAAAATAATATACCAAGCAAATGAAATTCAGAGAAAAACAGGAGTATTGGTACTAATATCAGATGAAATAAACGTCAAAATAAAAAAGGTAAAGAAAGATGCTGAGGGACACTTCATAATGATAAAGGGAATCATGCACCAAAAAGACATAACATTTATTAATATCTATGCTCCCAATCAGGGAGCCCCGAAATATATAAAGCAATTGCTAACAGAACTAAAGGGAGAAACAGACCAAAACACTATCGTAAATACCCACCGTCGGATCGGGACAGATCGTCCAAACAGAAAATCAATAAGGAAATCATATCCTTAAACGACACATTAGACCAACTGGAAATAATTGGCATTTACAGAGCCTTCCATCCCAAAACAGCTGCTTATATATTCTTCTCTAGTGAACATGGAACAGTCTCAAGGATCGACCACATACTGGGACACA
>NW_011888934.1:2696142-2696460 GCF_000151845.1 Pteropus vampyrus | reverse complement strand
TCTCAAGGATCGACCACATACTGGGACACAGAGATAGCCTCAACAAATATAAGAGGGTTGAAATCATACCAACCATGTTCTATGATAATAATGCTTTGAAACTAGAGATCAACTATAAAAAGAAAGTGAGAAGAACCACAAATATATGGAGATTAAAATACATGCTACTGAAGGATAACTGGATCAGAGGAGAAATAAAAAGAGAGATCAAGAGATACAGAGAAATGAATGATAATGATAGTACAACATATCAAAACTTTAGGGACATGGCAAAAGTGGTCATGAGAGCAAAGTTCATATCATTACAGGCCTATCTTT
>NW_011888934.1:2690864-2695477 GCF_000151845.1 Pteropus vampyrus | reverse complement strand
AAAAGTAAGAATTATATGATCATATTAATAGATGCAGAAAAAGCCTTCAAAAAGATAATATCTATTTGTGATCAAAACACTTAACAAAATTGGTATAGAAGGAAAATTCTTTAATATAATAAAGACCATATATGACAAGCCCTCAGTCAACATTATACTTAGTGGTGAAAACTAAAAAACTTCCCTCTAAGATCAGGAACAAAGCAAGGCTGTCCACTATCGCCACTGTTATTCAATGTAACATTGGATGTCCTAGCGAGTGTAATCAGGCAAAAGAAAGATATAAAAGGCATCCAAATAGGAAATGAAGAAGTCAAACTGTCACTATTTCTGGATGACATGATTCTCTATATAGAAAACTCTAAGGACTCCACAAGGACACTACTAGAAACAATAAGCAAATACAGTAAAGTTTCTAGATACAAAAATCAATATTCAAAAATCCATAGCATTCTTATACTCTAATAACAAAGTGTCAGAAAAAGAAGTGGAAAAAATAATTTCTTTTGCAATTGTAACAAAAAGAATAAAATACCTAGGAATAAATTTAACAGAACATATGAAGGGCCTATATAATGAAAAATATAAGACCCTGTTAAAAGTAATTGAAGAAGATACAAAGAAATAGAAAAATATTTTGCATTCTTGAATTGGAAGAATCAACATATTTAAAATGACCATAGTACCTAAAGCATTATACATTTAATGCAATCTCCATCGCAATCCCATCGGCATTTTTTAAAGAAATAGAACAAAAAATCATCGGATTTTTATGGAAGCACAAAAGACCCCGAATTGCCTAAGCCATCCTGAGAAAAAAGAACGAGGCTCGAACAATCACTTTGCGTGATTTCAAATTATACTACAAAGCAACAGTAATCAAAACGACATGGTATTGGCAGAAAAACAGACACATGGACCAGTGGAACAGAATCGAGAGTCCAGAAGTAAACCGATATTTATATAGGCAAACAATTTTCAACGAAAACACCATAAACATACAGTGAAGAAAGGAAAGCTTCTTCAATAAATGGTGCTGGGAAAATAAATGGCTGGAAAGCCACCTGCAGAAGGATGAAACTAGACTGTTGTCTATCACCACACACCAAAATTAACTCAAAATGGATTAAGGACCTGGATATAAGACCTGAAACAATAAAATAAATAGAAGAAACATAGGAACTAAACTGAAGGAACTTGGATTAAAGAGACTTTTATGAATTTGACCTCAAAGGCAAGAGAAGTGAAAGCTAAAATAAATGAATGGGACTACATCAAACTAAAAAGCTTCTGCTCATCAAAAGAAACCGTCAACAAGGTAAAGAGACAACCATCTGAATGGGAAAATATTTGTAAGCAATGCCTCCAATAAGGGCCTAATATCCAAATTATACAAAGAACTCATATAACTTAATAACAACAAAAAAACAAATGATCCAATCAAAAATTAGGTAGAGGACCCGAACAGACATTTCTCCCTAGAGGATATATAAATGGTCAACAAATATATGAAAAAATGCTCAACATCGCTAGTTATTAGGGAAATGCAAATCAAAACCACAATGAGATACCATCTCACAGTTTTTAGAATGGCTATAATCAACAGGACAAGTAATAACAAATGTGGAGAGGATGTGGAGAAATAGAACACTCATACACTGATGGTGGGACTGCAAATTGGTACAGCCACTACGGAAAACAGTATGGACATCCTCAAAAAAACTAAGAATTGATCTATCTTATGATCCAGCAATCCCTCTACTGGGTATTTACTCCAAAGACTTGAAAGCTCATCTCCGAAAAAATATTTGCACACTGATGTTCACAGCACCATTATTCACAGGAGCCAGGACATGGAAATAACCGAAGTGTCCTACAGTAGATGATTGGCTAAAGAAGCTGTGGTACATATATACACTGGACTATTACTCAGCCATAAGAAGAGATGAAATACTGCCATTTGCAACAACATAGATGGATCTTGAAATAATCTTATTAAGTGAAATCAGGCAGAGAGAAAAGGTTGAAAATCACATGATATCACTTATATGTAGGATATAAACCTAAAAGCAACAAATGAACAGGACAAACAGAGACTCATGGACTAGTGGACTAGTGGTTATCAGAGAGGAGGGAGAAAAATAAAAAAATAAAATGTTAAAAAATTATGTATATATAGTATGAAAAAAAAAACTGTTTTTAAAAAAGAAAGAATGGCAGAAAACTTCCCTAACTTGAAAAGGAAATACACATACTAGCCCAAGAAATAGAGTCCTAAAGAAGATGAACACAAAGAGGCCCACATAAAGACAAATCATGATTAAAAACCAAAGGCGAAAGACAAAGAGAGAATCTTAAAAGCAGCAAGAGAAAGGCAGTTAGTTACCTACAAGAGAGCCCTCATAAGACTGTCAGCTGATTTCTCAACAGACATATTGCAGGCCAGTAGGAATTGGCATGAAATATTCAGAGCGATGAAACACAAGGACCTACAACCAATATTATTCTACCCAGCAAAGCTGTCATTTAAAACCAAAGGATATATGAAGAGCAGAAGAAGCTAAAAGAGTTCATCACCACGAAGCCAATATTATAGGAAATATTGAAGAGACTTCTTTAAGAAGAAGAATTAAAAAAGAAAAAGAGAGAAACTATAAATAATAAAATGGCAATAACTACATATCTATCAACAACTACTTTAAATGTAAATAGATTAAATGCTCTAATCAAAAGACAGGGTGGCTGAATGGATAAGAAAACAAAACTCTCACATATGCTGCCTACAGGAGGCTCACTCAGGTCAAAAAACACATACAGACTGAAAGTAAAGATGAGAAAGAGATATTTCATTAAAATGAAACAACAACAACAAAACATCTTGGGTAAAACACTTATACTGGGCAAAGTAGACTTTAAATCAAAGGCTATAACAGAAGACAAAGAAAAGAAGGACCCAGTAATCCCACTTCTGGGTATTTATCTGAAGAAATCCAAAACAAACTTCAAAGGGACATGTGCATGCATATGTTCATTAAAGCATTATTTACAATAGCCAAGTTATGGAGGCAACCTAATGCCCTTTATTGGATGAATGAATAAAAAAGAAGTGGTACATATATATATGATGGAATATTACTCAGCCATAAAAAAGAATGAAATTTTGCCATCTGTCGTTGTTAGTCCAACAACAGGGATGGACCTAGAGGGCATTGTGCTGAGTGGAGTAAGTCAGATAGAGAAAAATAAATGCCAAATGATTTCACTTACATGAGTAATCTAAAAAACAAAATAAAAAATAAAACAGAAACAAACTCATAGATACAGAGAACATTTTGATGGTTGCCAGATAGGAAGGGTTTGGGGAAGTGTGCGAAAAAGTGGAAGGGATTAAGAAATATAAATTGTTCCTCCAGTTCTCTTTCCCATCAGATCTGAACACCAGTTTTGGTGGTTGTAAAAGGAGAAAAAGTAATACTGAAGTTGGCCTCACAGCGCTTATAGTGTGCTGTATATACAGCATGTGGGCTCGTTTCACACAGGATTGAATTAAAAAAAAAAAAGAAATACAAATTGATAGTTACAAAATAGTCATGGGGATGTAAAGTATAGCATAAGGAAAATAATCAATAATATTGTTACAACTACGTATGGTGTCAGATAGGTACTAGATTTATTGCAGCGATCACTTCATACATTATATAAACGTCTAATAATTATGCTGTACACCTGAAATTAATATAATATCATATGTCAATTGTAATTTTTAAAAAATTTAAGAATAATTTAAAAAATTAAACAGGCTTAAACTAAGTTATCCTATATGTATACCTTTGGAGAGGGCTTGGTATATTAGGGCATACCTAAAATGAAGATATGTCACCTTGTAGGTTGTACAAACAACTCTGATTCTCAAAAGAGAGTTTTCATAACTGTTTTCCTTTCTGTTAAGTGGCATTTTTCTATTTGCATGTTGTCATATAAAAATAAATGCATTAGAATTTTACTATAACAGAGCATAAGATAATATTTTTATAATCACAGATGTTTTATAGTCTATAATTGTTTTTATTAAATACTTACTAAGACTATTACATTTAGAAAATCCAAACAGATAGTAACTAAAAATCCAAAATGTTACTTCTATAACAATTTGATATGCTGGGCTAATTAATAGTACACTGCCCTTCACATTAAAATTTCAGCATATGTGTGTTAGCACTTCTGTAAGACACTATCAGTAATTAATGTACTTTAAGTCAACAAACTCTTTTCAAATATCTAATATGTGCCAGGAATTGTGCTAGGCATATAGAATACAAATATAAAACAGAAGAACACCCTGCCCTCTGAATACTTATTTTATGCCTTTGAAATTCTAAGTATAAATGTCACAATTTACTAGTTGTAAAGACCCTTTCTTTGCTGTGCCCCATATCCACTAAGCCCACTGTGATTCTAGCACAGTGGCAGTGGACAGTTCCACATATATATATTGACAAGCTCTTCTTGAGTCTGTTCTATTTCTGCCTCATAACTTTCTTCAAATCAGCAGAAATCTGCCTGTTCAAGAATGTCAAGAGAGTTAAATTCCATTAGGAGGAGAATAGGTGTAG
>NW_011888934.1:2688571-2690814 GCF_000151845.1 Pteropus vampyrus | reverse complement strand
AGGGATGGACCTAGAGGGCATTGTGCTGAGTGGAGTAAGTCAGATAGAGAAAAATAAATGCCAAATGATTTCACTTACATGAGTAATCTAAAAAACAAAATAAAAAATAAAACAGAAACAAACTCATAGATACAGAGAACATTTTGATGGTTGCCAGATAGGAAGGGTTTGGGGAAGTGTGCGAAAAAGTGGAAGGGATTAAGAAATATAAATTGTTCCTCCAGTTCTCTTTCCCATCAGATCTGAACACCAGTTTTGGTGGTTGTAAAAGGAGAAAAAGTAATACTGAAGTTGGCCTCACAGCGCTTATAGTGTGCTGTATATACAGCATGTGGGCTCGTTTCACACAGGATTGAATTAAAAAAAAAAAAGAAATACAAATTGATAGTTACAAAATAGTCATGGGGATGTAAAGTATAGCATAAGGAAAATAATCAATAATATTGTTACAACTACGTATGGTGTCAGATAGGTACTAGATTTATTGCAGCGATCACTTCATACATTATATAAACGTCTAATAATTATGCTGTACACCTGAAATTAATATAATATCATATGTCAATTGTAATTTTTAAAAAATTTAAGAATAATTTAAAAAATTAAACAGGCTTAAACTAAGTTATCCTATATGTATACCTTTGGAGAGGGCTTGGTATATTAGGGCATACCTAAAATGAAGATATGTCACCTTGTAGGTTGTACAAACAACTCTGATTCTCAAAAGAGAGTTTTCATAACTGTTTTCCTTTCTGTTAAGTGGCATTTTTCTATTTGCATGTTGTCATATAAAAATAAATGCATTAGAATTTTACTATAACAGAGCATAAGATAATATTTTTATAATCACAGATGTTTTATAGTCTATAATTGTTTTTATTAAATACTTACTAAGACTATTACATTTAGAAAATCCAAACAGATAGTAACTAAAAATCCAAAATGTTACTTCTATAACAATTTGATATGCTGGGCTAATTAATAGTACACTGCCCTTCACATTAAAATTTCAGCATATGTGTGTTAGCACTTCTGTAAGACACTATCAGTAATTAATGTACTTTAAGTCAACAAACTCTTTTCAAATATCTAATATGTGCCAGGAATTGTGCTAGGCATATAGAATACAAATATAAAACAGAAGAACACCCTGCCCTCTGAATACTTATTTTATGCCTTTGAAATTCTAAGTATAAATGTCACAATTTACTAGTTGTAAAGACCCTTTCTTTGCTGTGCCCCATATCCACTAAGCCCACTGTGATTCTAGCACAGTGGCAGTGGACAGTTCCACATATATATATTGACAAGCTCTTCTTGAGTCTGTTCTATTTCTGCCTCATAACTTTCTTCAAATCAGCAGAAATCTGCCTGTTCAAGAATGTCAAGAGAGTTAAATTCCATTAGGAGGAGAATAGGTGTAGAGACTTCCTTATCTCCATCTCTACTTTTGGGGGAACCCAAACTAAGATATTCAGTGAATTAAATGTATTTAGAGAAGGATAGAGAGCCTATTGGGGGCTAGATATTGAGTATGTCCAACACATGCACCAGATATTAAACACTTATTATAAACTGAACACAATGCACGTTATTTATTTACTTTCTCTGTAACATTCACAACAATTCTGCAAGGTAAATTGAAGAATATGATGTTTTCAGAGAAATCAACTAACTTGCTTACATTCATACAACTGATAAGTGACATTTCGCAACATTGAAATCCATTTTTTTCTAACTCAAACATTCTTAGTCGTATTAATAAACTGTGATGAGCCACTTATAAATGAATGCATGAATCATATGATTAATGAGCATTATCCTCAAGGAGCATATAGTCTAAAAATAGAGACTATCAACTAGAGACTAAAAATAGAGACTATCAATTGAAATTTAATAAGAAAAAATGTTTGTTATGTGCCATTGGGTCAGCTCCAACTCCTGGATACCCTATGAATGAATGACATCCACAATGTCCTGTCCTCAACAGCACTGCTCAGCTCCTGTACACTCATGCCTATGACTTCTTTTATGGAGTCAATCCACCTCATATTTTGTCTTCCTCTCTTCCTGCTGCCTTCTATTTTTTCCCAACATTATCGTATTTTCCAAGGAACCCTGCCTTCTCATGATGTGACTGAAATAAGACAGCTTCAGTTTTGTCATTTTTGCCTCCAGTGGTGTTTCAGGTTTAACTTGTTCTAGAACCTACTTGTTTGTCTTTCTGGCAGTCCGAGGTATCC
>NW_011888934.1:2687797-2688521 GCF_000151845.1 Pteropus vampyrus | reverse complement strand
CAGCTTCAGTTTTGTCATTTTTGCCTCCAGTGGTGTTTCAGGTTTAACTTGTTCTAGAACCTACTTGTTTGTCTTTCTGGCAGTCCGAGGTATCCGTAGAGCTCTCCTCCAATCATATTTCAAATGAATCATTTTTCTTTCCACCAACTTTCTTAACTGCCCAACTTTTGCAACCATGCATAGAAAGAGTAGGCTCTTCTAAAGATAAGAAGACGCTAACTCTAGTCAACTGGTAATATTTTCTCCCGGCAATTTATATACATTATTTATTGGATGTTTAAGACATTTTACATGACCTCAGAATATCCAAATATCCATCTTTTCTGGTTCTCCAGTCCCTATTTCTGAAACTAGCCTCTGGCCCTGAAAAGTCTGACTATCTATCCCTGCCCTGAGGACATACCAACTTATAAAAACTATTAATATCTATAATTTAACCAGGCAATGCTCTCACATTTTATGCTCTCAAACTCATCTTTCAGACCTCAGCTTCAAAATTTCTCCTCTAATTTGATACCTTCTTTGGCCCTTCAAATATGTTTACTCTCTGAAAGTCATTCCTAATATCTCTGTATGTTTCTTGATTTTTGACACAGCCGAATCAGTTAATTTTCTCTCAGATACAGAAATACACAAACATAGACACTTTTGGCTTCTGTTTCATTACAAAGCCTCTGAGATACCCTACCCAATACCATTTTTCCCATATAACCAAGACTTCTAA
>NW_011888934.1:2679568-2686892 GCF_000151845.1 Pteropus vampyrus | reverse complement strand
TGAATTATTTTTCACACTATGCAGGCTCCAAATTTGCAATTAAGGTGACAAAAGAAGTCATTATATTAAACGTAAGGTAAAATATGAATAAACAAAATAACTTAAAAACAAATGGGATTAGACTCTACCTTCCCCCACTCGAAATTGTCTGCCTGAGGTCTCAATAGCTTCCTTGAAATGGTAATCGATCAATGGAAAAAAAAAAAAAAAACTGGGCTCCTGTCATGAAAATTTAGCACTGCTTAGAATATGCTGAAGCTTAGGCTTTTCAGATAGAAATTCCACAGTTTACTTTCCTCTCTGGAGAACAATATTCAAATAGATAAGATAATACCTTCATTTACCTAATGAAAATGACACAATCATTATTTGATTTCTTCTGACTGTTACTATTACGAAATGGACAACAGAAAAAGTATTAAGTATGGTTAACTGTCTTCTAAACAGGTCTTGATTAAACTCCATGTAAGGCATATTTGGTTAATGAATCAAAAACCTTTGCAGACTCTTAAATTACCTGTCAAGTTTTCTGCAACATTGTAACGTCTCACCTAATAAGATTTACCTGCCATTATCTGGAGTCTTTTAATATGTCTTTAATGGACATATTTATTTAATAGCTATTGATAGCTATATTTAGAAGAAAATTATCACAAAGATTAGAAAGAGCAAAATCTTACAAATACCTCATTGCGGCAAGGCATCGCTCTTCTCTTTCTACTAAGCTTTGTAACAGCTCACTGACTCAAATCATTTAGTTATCATTAAAAGAGGGAGTTGCTGTGGCACATATTTAAAAAAAATCAAGGCAAAAATCCTTTTAGAGTTATGCTTTTCTCTGAAGTAATTCAATGAGTCACCACAATATGACAACTGTGTGATTTCTTGTATTAAAAAAAAAAGCAGTAGCCATTTAAAGGACAAAAAATTATAGATTCCACTTCAAAAAGATTGCAGCCTCTGAAAACACTTCACTTACAGAAACTTGTATGCTAAAGCCTACACAAATTAAATAAATTAGGGATGGGGGAATAAATAAATAGGTTGGTTGTGTTTAAAAGAAAAACTTGAATCAACAGTGAACAAAATTTTACCAACTTTTCATCAAAATGGAAGATAAGAGAAATTTGGATATAAATTTAAAACAATTTCATGTCCAAGCCAAAAGCGTGAGAATACCATTTGGAAGATACAGAAAATGATAGCTACCTTGGGACTAACAAGAGGCATTTTAACTGTAAACAATTCAGGATCAGTAGACAAATTTTTTGATTAAATCTTCATAAAATAGCAAAAACCTTAACTTAAATGGAACTTCTGAAAACAAACAAAAAAATTCTGCTCTGTGAACTGAAGCAAGTAGTGTTCATTTGATTTGATTGTTCTATTCTAAACACGTTCAACTATAGCCATGAAATTCACTATGGATTTCAATAAAATATTTTAAATCATCTTCTTCATATTGTTTTAGACTTGTCTTATTTTAAAATTCTCCCAAGTGGGGAATTTTTTGCACCATTGAAGCCAAGACATCTTGTTGATATCTATGCATAGAGATTTTTGTCATTTCCTGAAAATTTCTTGCAATGGGCAAAGTTGTTCTTAAAGGAAGGTCATGCAAAACTTCTTCAAGGATTAGAGTTTCCTCCCGTGAATATGAAATAAGAAGCACCTCTCTTCCCATTTTATTTAGCTATGCAAAGGCTATCTCTCCCCAATGACCTGACACAGACCCAGCCAACACCATCCATAATGAAAATCAATGGCACCAAGTCACTAAACAATTGCTCCGTCTTCTTTAAAAATGCACAGGTCCTCAAAAAACAAGGATTTAGAGACTGATTAATTTGCCATTTGTCTAGGAGATTGCATTAGCTGCATTATTTAAGAAGTGCCTTGTCTTTGTGCCCTCGAAAGCTAAAACAAGATCAAAGATTTAAGAATCGCCAGTTCCATGAAAGACATTTGGTGACGATATGAAAAAAAAAAAAAAAAAAAAGAATTTAGGCCCTACGTCTGTAGCGTTCAGAATCTTTCTCACATCTAAGATGACAGTGGGCTGTAGCATATATTTTATAAACATATATGGGTTTTTTTTTTTCATGATAGATTGTAGTTTTTCCATGCCATACATCGTTCCAAAAGAAACCATGGCTCAAAAAATGGTTGTGCATTTGTTCACTCAAAGAAGTAATGATAGGAATATATATTTTCTAGACATGTTTTCTAATGGATGGATAACCAATCTCAGCCTATCCAAACTGAACCCATCATATTCTCATCTTGATCCCTTCCTGTCCTTTGCCACCTCTCTTTTTCAATTCATCTATATGTGTTGATTACCCTATCATAAAAGTAATAATTATCTCTCTCACTTTTCTGTTTACCCTCTCTATAATATCCCTCTACAGAAACTCGCATTCTCATCATTTCAACTACAGTAGAAATTATAGAAAAATTTACCAAGATGTTATAGTCTGTGTTTTTACTTTCCCTTCCTCCTTATGACCCCATTCAAAGAGGGTAGCTAAGTATTTTGCAGTTTTTTTTTAACCCTTCAGTGTTCGATTAAGTCAGTTAATCTTGGGGCAAAAGGAAGAAACTGCTAAAAACTTTTTAACCTTTATAACAGCTTACAATTACTGAAATTATTTTTTAGAAACATTCTATGGGTAACAGGAAACTGTAGGAAAAAAATTTTCCTGAGACTAAAGAGTTAGCAATAGGAGATAAGAGAGAATAGAGTCCACATGCTTCTCTGAGCAGTACCCCAGGAAGTTGGAATAGAGTGCCTCAGGAAGAAGATGGAATCACCTCAGTAGGTATGGCAATGTGATCGTATCCATGGCAGAAGACTCTGGACATCAAATTATAAATGATTTTAGTCGAAAGTATCAGAGATCATTCGTATATGTTGGCTTAGGTTTTCTGAGTATTACTCTGCATTAAATAATCTGCTTATATTTTTTCATATGCCATTTAACTGTTTCCCCATTCTGTTTCTCACTTAGTAAGACTCATTCTCAATATATGTTTGCTCAGTGAATGATAAAGTTAGGAATAAGTGATTATCATGCATAGCCTGAGACTAAGCAGGTTTTTTCCTTAATTTTGTTTAGGCTAAGCCATAGGTGGAGGGAGAATAAAGATGACATCTGACAGTCTTGCTCCTTTTATACTCATGACACAAATAAGTGTTTTAAAGATAATCAGAAGCCAGTCTTTCAGAGGCAGGGGAGAGAAATCCTTTGAAGGTTAGAAACTGTTTTGTACAATTTGGCTGACTGTTGATTGCCTGAGAATATTCTAAATGTGTACATTTTTGTGCCTTGCAATACTGGAAAGGGAGTCATTCACTTCTCCGACATCTGTGTGACATAGTGTAAACACATTACTCATATTATTCCTAAGCAACTCATTATAACTAGTGATAGAAAGCAGATCGGATTATCCTTAATTAATAGATGAACATATCAAAGCTTAGAGAGGTTAAGTAATTAACTTAAGGTCCCATGGATGATCTTTAAGTGACAAAGCCAGGCTACAATCTACATCTCATAACATCAATGTTATTTACATGATCTTTTAGCATATACTAATTTTTTTAATTGAGAAAAAAACATAATCCCCATGTCTCATTTATTCTCTACTTTTTATTTATCCAAGTTATCAGAAGGAATATACATTCAATAAGATAAACCAAAGGAGGGTGAAAAATAACAAGTCTCCTCTATCAAAGGTCTATGAATGTGTTTTGTCAACTCAACATCATTACCATCCCTTCTTAAAAAAAGAACAAAATTTGCATTTCCAGAATGTCCTTCCCCATATGGTTCCAGGTTAGACTATGACAATGAGATACCCTCATGTGAAATGGAAAGGCTAAAAAAGAAAGGCTAAAAAGCCATTGTTCTCTGGAGGCAGGAAGGCAGAAGCATGGTGTATGGCAGACTTTAAGTTCACAGAAGATTCCTAGAAAGTTACCAATCACTCACTTTGACCACTTAGCAATGGCTCCTGGAGCATCATATGCTTTATGAGTTTACAGTATTCAACAGCTTCCTGTCAGTTGCTTAAAAGATTCCCTGTGAGGTTCTTAGATTTCCAGATTCTTAGGGACACATTCTTGAAAGCTGCATATCGCTTCTGGAGAATAAAATCTTTGGCATAAGCTTCCCTTTCCTTTGTTCTCGTTGAACTTCTAATAGTTGTGTAACTCTTTAATTTCAGGTGTTAAAACCCTTCATTAATGTAAAACATGGAATAACTGGTTTTTCTGACACCTAACTGTTTAAAAAAAATCATAAGAAGTGCTAAATTAATACCAGTTTTGCTTGTGTGCTCTCGTAATGATGATTTTACAAGGTTTAGTAAGGGTACTCATGCAGTTAAAACAATACTTTAAAAAATCAGAAATCCTACTAGGACTGTTAAGTAGATATAATATTGATTGATTTTTTTTCACCTATTCAGATCTATACGCTACTAAATATAAAATAAAATAAAGATAAGCATGACTTTATGAATCAAACTAGTCATACCCTGAATTGTCACTAGAAACATTTATGTGTTTTAATATTTTATGATGTTAGATTCCATAAACAAAAGGTGGGTATTGACTTATTAGATCTTGTAGTCTATAAAGTAATACTTGGCTTTACTTTGAATATTTTACATACTTTCAGGGATACAAATAATTATTTTCACTTAGATGAGTGTAAAGTAATCTTTTGAGCTTGTGACATAATTCAGTGTAATTATAGAATAGAGCCCAACATAGTAAACAAAAAAAAAAATACTTTTACTTTGAAGGCCATGTATTTATTTAAAACTAGAAGAAAACAGGACTAAGTATTAATATCATTAGATGTGAGAATGTCTTTGTGACTACGTAAAAAATTATATTTTTAAAAATAAAAGCAAGTAGTTACGAGCATGGCATAAGGAATTTGCTTTTTCATACTTCATCAAAGAAAACAATGAATAGGCAGACCATGTCTGTTAATTAGATGTGGCAAAATCTTGGTAAGTTTAAAATCTGGCTTATAGGTTACATGAGAATTCCTTGTCTGACTTTCTACTATTTTGTATGTTTTAAATCTTCATAATAAAATGCACATAAATATAAAACAATGAAACCTTAAAAATGTATTTTTTACTTTTTATAGCATTGTAAAATTAATTCTTTATTAAAATAGGAAAAAAGAATAGGCCAGCAAAAATAAAGAGAATAAAATAACTTAAGAAAATAAAATAACTGGGTTTAAATAGAGTACAAACTAATATTAAAGCAACCAAAAATTCACACACACTAAATTAAAAAAAAAACAAATACTGGTGAACTTTGTTTACATGAATTGACCATTGCACATCTAAGCTTTTTCACATGCTTTTTTGTTTCAGAATTTTCCAATATTCAGTCTCTTCAGGGGCCATTGAATGAAACTAACTAATGATTAAATGCATATTCTATTTAAGTATATTCTTATACTATAATTCTTATATTATAGCTGTTGAGTAGGTATTATTTGCTCCATTTTACAGAACTGAAGCTTAAAGCTCAAGGAAATGAATAACTTGGGCACATCATACACCAAAAAGTGAAGGAATTTGTATTTAAGAATATGCCTATATGATTTCAAAGATTTCTCCTTTCTTGCCCTACCATGTTTCTCTCTTAATGACTTTAACTATAGTTTGCAATATAATAATAAGATATTTTGGTTAATATTATGTGAGATTTTTCTGGTTTCATGATTGCTCTATATATTTCTTATAAATAAAGTGAGAGATGTACACCCGGAAAAATGTCTTTTAGCTTGTATGTCCTTATATTAACACAATGTGATTACATTAATTGATGTTACATGATTTTTTTAACAAAGCACTTCTAGATAGAATAGTTGTATGCTGTATCTCTTGTTTAAAATCTTAATTTTTCTGTACTTAAGTTGTTTCTTTTATCAGAAGGAATAAAAAAGTCCAAAATACATGCATATTTGAGTTAATGTAAAGAGGTAGCATGTGAAATACTGCCAGTATCTCCATTTCTAGGTTGAGAAAGTGGAGGCTCAGAGAGCTTGAACACTTATGCCTAAGTTCAAGTAGTTCTAAGATGGTAGAACTGTAGAGCATGGCTATCTAGATACATACAAAGCCCGTACATTTGCTGACAGCACATTGCTTCTCAAATTTTGTCCATGATAAAGAGAAAACTAGTGTGTAAAAAAGAGGTTCTGAATCCTTGAAGAAGTAAAAGAATCTGCCTAAAATGCAACAATGATATCAAGTGATAGCTGAGATTCAAATCCATATGCTCCAACTAAACCTACTGTATGTTTTTTCTTTTGCAGTGTCGCCACAATAAAGTGAGAAGCCTTGAAAGACCATGATGAGAAAAGAGATATGGTGTACCTTTGTGTTTGTAGAGGCCATTAATAAACCTGGCTCATTTCTATACGTTGGCTATAGTTAAAATTAATTATGCCATTTTAATAAATCAAGTTCCTTAAACAAAATAAATTTTAAAAAATTTTCTTGAACATAATTTCTACTTACTTTCACTCTTGGTCAATAATTTAATAATTCTTTAAAAAACATTTTTTAAAGAATCTAATAAGATATTTACTATCAATTACAAATAATCAAATAAATAATGGGGTGGTTGTAGAGCCTCTAAAAATCCACTTTTCTACTCTTTAAATATATTACACATTGTCATTTCAACATTGAAAGGAACTACAGTTTTACTTGCCAATGTCCACCATTTATAAATTAGAGTTCTGTGCCTCTCATAACTAAGCCAGTTGTCCTCTAGCTTTGGCTGTGAAAAACACCACCCCAGCTTGTGGTTGAATACTGACTAAAATTGGAATTTCTGTATATCAATCTTGACTTTGGCTTTGTTTTCTCACTTTTTAAAATATTATCTTTCTTTCACTTGTCTTATTTCTTTTTGTTTTTATCTGTTTATACGTATGCATCTCTGAAAGCAAGCACAATTTTTTCATTTTGGATAAAGTTAGATCTAACTAATGAACAACAATAAACTCAAAAAACAAACAACAGAAATGATGAATTTCTATTGATTTATCTCCTTTTTTTGAATCTTCTTTTGTGACAAAGCCAGAGCATGTAAGGCACATGTCATTAAATATTCAACAGAATAAAAAAGAGCAAACCTAACTGAATAACTGGCATGTAGAAACCTTAATGGGGAAACCTGACCCTAGTTACCATGAACTAGTCTGTTTTCTAAAGAAAGGTTTATTCAGAGCAAGAGGTATTCTGAAGTTTATCATAGATCCAGTAAATAGTAGAATTA
>NW_011888934.1:2676382-2679518 GCF_000151845.1 Pteropus vampyrus | reverse complement strand
TCTTTTGCAGTGTCGCCACAATAAAGTGAGAAGCCTTGAAAGACCATGATGAGAAAAGAGATATGGTGTACCTTTGTGTTTGTAGAGGCCATTAATAAACCTGGCTCATTTCTATACGTTGGCTATAGTTAAAATTAATCATGCCATTTTAATAAATCAAGTTCCTTAAACAAAATAAATTTTAAAAAATTTTCTTGAACATAATTTCTACTTACTTTCACTCTTGGTCAACAATTTAATAATTCTTTAAAAAACATTTTTTAAAGAATCTAATAAGATATTTACTATCAATTACAAATAATCAAATAAATAATGGGGTGGTTGTAGAGCCTCTAAAAATCCACTTTTCTACTCTTTAAATATATTACACATTGTCATTTCAACATTGAAAGGAACTACAGTTTTACTTGCCAATGTCCACCATTTATAAATTAGAGTTCTGTGCCTCTCATAACTAAGCCAGTTGTCCTCTAGCTTTGGCTGTGAAAAACACCACCCCAGCTTGTGGTTGAATACTGACTAAAATTGGAATTTCTGTATATCAATCTTGACTTTGGCTTTGTTTTCTCACTTTTTAAAATATTATCTTTCTTTCACTTGTCTTATTTCTTTTTGTTTTTATCTGTTTATACGTATGCATCTCTGAAAGCAAGCACAATTTTTTGATTTTGGATAAAGTTAGATCTAACTAATGAACAACAATAAACTCAAAAAACAAACAACAGAAGTGATGAATTTCTATTGATTTATCTCCTTTTTTTGAATCTTCTTTTTTGACAAAGCCAGAGCATGTAAGGCACATGTCATTAAATATTCAACGGAATAAAAAAGAGCAAACCTAACTGAATAACTGGCATGTAGAAACCTTAATGGGGAAACCTGACCCTAGTTACCATGAACTAGTCTGTTTTCTAAAGAAAGGTTTATTCAGAGCAAGAGGTATTCTGAAGTTTATCATAGATCCAGTAAATAGTAGAATTAAATATCAGAAAACTGATTTCCTATTATTTGTCATTTTCACATTAATATCCTAGGTGTTAAAAATAAAGTCGTAACTATTTATAGAAACTAATTTGATTGCCATAGACTTATTTTAGTTCCACTGATACATTGGTGGAGCCAAAAATACTGTGTTTATCCAACAAGATGAGAGTCAGACTGCTGCTTTTCAGCACTTGGTGTCTGTCCTCTGCTTGATCATATGCACTGGCAGATGCTCCAGTGCTACCCAGATGGAAGTCACCTAACATCTTGTAAATCTTATATCATTGCCACTGACATCTGATAAATGTAGAACTGTCATTCTATGCCAATAACGGAATTGCTATTAAAATTAACAAAGACATTGAGAGTGAAAGTTTAATAAATTACTTTGCTTTGGGAAAATGGTATCTATCGTGACAATATTGTAAACTATATAAAATGTCCCTATTGCACACAAAGTATACATAAAGTACATATACAAAACATTAATCTTTTTAAAGTACCAGAGGACCTAGAACAATATGCTAATATACAGCACAATAAATTACAATAAAAAATTGCTGATGGTTTATGAAAATGACATTTAGGTTTCCTTAAAAATAAAATTATAGTTATATTACTGGCAAGATTTTCTTAATATACTTCTATGTAAATGTACCTTGTGCTTCCGTGTTGATTAAAAAGAAAATTCATTCCTTAACATAGACAAATCATCTGATTTAAATTGGAGTTTAACATTTTTTAATGGATACATGACATAATAGTTTGCATTAGTTATGGTTATATGTTATAATAGTGCAGAATCTCATAATATTAAATAATTTCACAGGGAAATCTATCTAACTCATTTATATATAGTTCTTTAACTTTTGGACAATGTTCAGTGTTAATTTTTTTTTTGTATTTTATGATGTCTTGACATCTTGGGACTTTTCAGACTCAGGGAAGAACTGCCCAACTCAGGGATAGCTAATTCCTAGAGATAGCAAACAACTTGCCAATAGCATGCCTTTTAAATAAAAACCAGCCAATCCCAAATCCATACCTCCTTTTGTCAGGCTCCTGCAGTCCTATGACACTATTCCCCTCTCCTAAATCACCCCAGGGCCAGGTACCCATACATTCTAGAGCCCACTGGAATTATTCAAACTATCCAATCCTAAACCTGTTCAGCTTGCCTACCCTGCTTTACTCATTCCTTTTTGTGAAAACCATAAAAAAAAAAGCCTCTGGCCCGGCCCATGCTTTCTCTTCATTCCTTCTGACTCCTGAACAGTGGCGCTTCTTCATTTGGTCCTGAGTGGTGTGGCATGCTTCTTCCTCTTGGGAACTGTGGGTAACAATTTTTCAGTGGAAATAGCCTCCTGATCTGTTGGCCTCACATATCTGAATAAAAACAAAATTTGGCGTACATTTTAAAACTCTAATCAAATCCACTTTTTTTCAATAGATTCCAAGTCCACCTCAGTTTCTTGCATTGGAAAGTCTGATACACATGACATGAAGCTTATGGCTGTGTAGAAGAGAGCTAATAAGGAACAATATAGAAAGCAAAGCTTTCTTGAAGGGAAAAATATATAGGTTCTAATCTTGGCTCTGAAACTTTTTTTATAATTCAATATTTGGAAATATTTTTAACCATATACATTTTCTTATATACTATCTCTTCTAAAAAATGCTATTTCTACTTCTAAGGATAGCTGTTAGTTTACAAATCGACCAGGCCACAATAAGTACTTAAAAAATGTAGATTTTTATTCCCAAACAGAATAATTAAACAATACTTGAAATTGGAAGAAAGTTAATTTTCAATATCCCTTGATTTTTAATTACAAACCTTTTGTGTGTTCAATTTATTATAAAACTATACAAAATTTTATAAAGAAAAGTAAATACTCAAAATTAGTACTGTAAAATAATAGTTATCTCACCCTAATGTGGTAATAAATCCTTCAACACCTTTTTCAAACAAACAATTGAATAATTTAGATTTAAAAATGACAAAGTATTGATCAAGAAGGGCTCTTTATAGCTAATAAATCTTAAAACAATAGAATTATTAAGTTACCAATTTGCAGTTCCCACCATTAATTCAGATATGGTTTATCAGTGCATTGAAAACAATTAAATTAAAAAATTCTTGGGGGAAAAG
>NW_011888934.1:2664256-2676332 GCF_000151845.1 Pteropus vampyrus | reverse complement strand
TAAGTACTTAAAAAATGTAGATTTTTATTCCCAAACAGAATAATTAAACAATACTTGAAATTGGAAGAAAGTTAATTTTCAATATCCCTTGATTTTAAATTACAAACCTTTGTGTGTTCAATTTATTATAAAACTATACAAAATTTTATAAAGAAAAGTAAATACTCAAAATTAGTACTGTAAAATAATAATCTCACCCTAATGTGGTAATAAATCCTTCAACACCTTTTTCAAACAAACAATTGAATAATTTAGATTTAAAAATGACAAAGTATTGATCAAGAAGGGCTCTTTATAGCTAATAAATCTTAAAACAATAGAATTATTAAGTTACCAATTTGCAGTTCCCACCATTAATTCAGATATGGTTTATCAGTGCATTGAAAACAATTAAATTAAAAAATTCTTGGGGGAAAAGATATTCCCACAGTGCCACATATTACCCCAGAGATTATTTGTAAATTGCATAGGGAAAAGTCAGACTTCTAAAATGAAGACACCTACAGGTTACCCTTTAAACAATTCATCTAACAACATCGCTAATATTATGCATCACAGGCTGACAGATGTGACTCCTGACGTGATGCATTTATGAAGTGCCATCAATAAAAAAGAGTAATATTGTTAAAAAAAAGTTCAACTTGAATATAATCAGGGTTTTAGAGCTATTTTTTCTATTTACATAAAATAAAGTGAATAGTTGCATATTACCTGACACCACTAGAAATCAGACAAATCTAGACTGTGGGGCATTCTATAACACGTTGGTTTCTTCACAAAACAATGTAATCAGGGAAAAAAATAATAAAGGTATGTTTTACATTAAAAGAGTTTAAGAGAAAATTTTAAAAATATAATATATTGGAGACTACTTTCTGTTCAATTTTGCTATGAACCTAAAACTGTTCTAAAAAATAAAATTTATTAATTAAAAAAACTATAATATATGGGTCTCAATTGCATTCTGGTTTAGGAAATAAATCAAAGACAATTGAGAAAATTTGAATATTATGTAGATATTAGGTATATTATGTAATTGTTAATTTTCTTAGTTGTAATAATTATATATCCTATATAATATTAATTATATAGAAGAAAGACCTTTTACTTAGGATATGCATGCTGATGTATTTAAGGATAAAGTAGTTACATCTGAAACTTCTTCTTAAATAGTTCAGCAGCAAAAGTAACTATAGCTGTGTGTATGTGTGTGTGTACACACAGAGATAAAACAAATATGTAAACATTCTAACTATTATTAAATCTGTGTGGAATGTATAGTGATAACTATACTATTACTCTTGAAACTTTTGTGAATATTTGAAAACCTTTAAATAACAAGATGAAGAAAACCACTGTGTAGGTTTTCCTATGTGCCTGATAGTGGCTCAGACTTTGACTATGGGGACCGTTGCTCTATACACTCAGATCTTCAACCTGGATCAGTACTGCAAAAGTAAAGAAAATAACCATTTATTTAGGGTTCTTAATGTTGTAAATTGTTAATTTATATTTTATTAGCTTATTAATTCTTTTTGTACCAATTGTTCCGAAGAAAATAGTCAGAGAACTGTGAGGATGCTTGTATAAACTTAGAAGCATCAGAGTATGGAATAGAAGCTGCTCTCTTCCTTGTAGTCTACTAATATCTGGTTAAGCTATGATAAAAGAATTGTCATCAATACAAAATTCTAAGTACTAAATTCTGGGGACATTAGGTGTTTCCATCTGTATTAAAGCAAGTACTGATCCACTAGGTTTTTCATCTGCTTTAATAGCATGTTTAGTCACTTATAAGAGTCCGACAGATTATTTTCTTTCACTGTGTTTTATAAAAGTATCTATGTTTACATCCTTTAACTGTGCAGAAATACATTTAAATTTATGATCTCTTTTATGGAGTAGAACACTAACTGGTAGCTCTGTCAAACAATTGCTAGGATTTTTTCCTCTCTTATAGACACAGTTCAGTTCTAGGCCAAGCTTTCATTCTTTGTTTCTTTTTCTTTTGTTTCCTTTGGCCCTGAATACTGCAAGCTTTAGGTAATTTGTCACTTTTACCAATTAAAACAATGAGCTTTGCCAAATTAAAAGGACTGCTACCCCTTTAAGTACATCTTTAATAATTCATGTATAAAATAGGACTTTCCTTTCCTTGACTGGAATGAACAAAATTTCTTCAGAGATTGCTTTAGTGTTATATCTAGATAATGCTTTAGGATTACAATCTAAATCATACTAGAATAACTGCAGTAGAATTACTATGATACATCATTCTAATGTACAGGCCTACAGTATAATGTTACTGTTGGTGTAATCCAATAAAACCAGTGAGTCCCAGAACTAGAACTATGCAAGAAAGGCCTTGAAGATTGCCAGAATATGTATCATTAGAGAGAGGAGGAGAATTTGTGGATTGATAACCATACAAATACATGGCATTATAGAGGGTAAATGGGAATAATTTTACAACCAAAGAGAAAAAGCAGGCTATAGTTATAAGCCCATGTCCATGAAACTGCAAATAATGCAAAAATCCCTCGGTGCTAAAAGCAAGTCATTTCAGCTTAATAAAACTGAAATGCATTCACTCGAATTTGAAATTTGAATCAATTACCCTTGGGTTAAATGATTCAGCTTTTCCTGACTTTTGGTTAGAAGCATGGCAGTAGATAAGAGAAAGGCCTAGACTTTAGAGTTAAAGATTTAAGTTTTATTTCTTGCTCCGCCACTTTCTAGCTGTGTAATCCTGAGCTACACATTTACCATTCTGTAACTCAGCGTTCTTACCTATAAGATGAAGATAACAAAAGTTAAATTGTATCCTGACAAAATAAGATTAAATAAAATATCTGTAATTCTCCTGACAGTAGGTTTCCAAAATATATGTTTAAATCATTAATATGTGTGGGCACAAGCTCTTTGCCCATCTAAAATAACTCCCTGCACATACTGCTGGTGTCAAAAATGTCTACTACTATTTTCAGAAAATTATTTGTTTGTATGAAAATACATTTCCAATCGAAAATCCTTCAATGAATGCTGATTGTCCTTGAAAATGAAGTCATACTTGGCTAGCATCTTTTATACTACTTTTCATCATGGGGGCTATTTATCTCTAGAGTTCTATTTTTTTGAAATTCTCTTTAGAATCATCTATTTTCTATAGGATTCATAATTCAATGTCATTTTAATTTTTGCACATGCTCTCTCAGCTTCAGAATTAGTCTCTCTGCCTAGAACATTCTTCCTCAGCTTGCCCATTAGGCTAATGTCTACTCATACTTAAAAATCTCTATCTAGATACAACTTAATTTGGCATCCCTTTTCTCACTCCCCAAATCCAAATTGGGTTCCACTGCTACATATTCCCATAGTTCTTACAGCACCCCTATAGCACTCTACCTCCTCTATCTTTCAATACTGTGAGTCTTTTTTTTTTCTAACACTAGACTGAAAGCTCCATTAACACTCCATGAAAGATTACTTCTGTTAATTGTTGTATTCTCAATGCTTAGAAAAGCGACATAATATACACAACAGATATTTGAATGAATAGATAAATGAATACCACAAGTTGTTCAAATACTGCATTGAACAGCACAAATTGAGATATTTTAGTATCTAGTATGATTCATGGTGACTAATCACAAAACAAACTTACTTTGTCTCCCAACTGCCTTTTTAAATTTTTTCCAGATGGAACTTTCCTCCACTCCTGGATGAAAACTCTGGCAAAGCCATCGTTTCTTTAATTACTTTTAAGTAATAGAAAGCTTTACAGTCACTCTGTCACCAATTACTTGTCTAATGTCCAGTATAATGAAATGGTCAAACTTTTAATACAATTAAAAGTTATAGCTATTTCCCTTAGCCTTGCTAGGCCTGCAGCCATCAGAGAAGTCCCTAGATCAGCGGTCCCCAACATTTTTGGCACCAGGGGCCATTGCTCCTATGAGAATCTAATGCCTGATGATCTGTAGTCAGGCTGAGGTGGTGATGCTAGTGCTAGGGAGCAGCTGCAAATACAGATGAAGATTTATTGGCTAGCCTGCTGCTCACCTACTGCTGTGAGACCCAGTTTCTAATAGGCCATGGACGGATACTGATCCACAGCCCAGGGGTTGGGGATCCCTGCCCTAGAATATACTGTTCACATCTAGCTCCACTCACCTTGAAGGTGGAAAAGGTGTGGGTGCTAAAAGTTAAATAGAGCTAGGTTATTTTTACTTGACTATTAATTATTGTCTACTGCATTCTAGATCTGGCTGATTTAGAGTTTTAAGATATGTGTGCATGTGCCACATCTTTATCCATTCATCCATTGACTGACACAGGTTGTTTCTATGTCTTGGCTACTGTGAATAATACTGCAATGAACATGTGGGTACAGATATCTCTACAAGATCCTGTTTTTATTTCCTTTGGATATATACCTAGAAGTAGAACTGCAAGGTCATAAGATAGTTCTATTTTTAATTTTTTGAGGAATCGCCATACTGTTTTCCATAGTGGCTGCACCAATTTACATTCCTACCAACAGTGTACAAAAATTCTCTTTTCTCCACAATCCTGCCAACACTTTACCTCTTATTGTTTTGATGATATAAGTCTCAGTTCTTTCTAAATAAACTTAAAATCTCTTGAATCTTCACATGAACAATTTTATATTCTTAATGTGAAAGAGAGCTTATATATTATGTGATGAGTTTTTAGTACATCCTTTTTTGCAAATTGTACAAGAGTTCCTTTTTTCCAACTAATTTTGGTATATGATATCTACTATTTTTGTTCCTCATTAGTAACTTAAAATTTAATATACAATTGTACTAGTTTCTCTAGCAGCTAAAAGGGCTCTGAGAAAATGAAGTTTAAAATATTTATTTGGTTCAGTTTGAGGGGATGTCATAATGTGGATAGACTAGTGAAGTCTCTGGGAACCCTGGTATTTGGCGCAGGTCATAGAAATGTTTGAGTATAGGGATAGAGAAAAAGATGGCAAAAAACATTCCTGTGGAGTATAAGAAATTGGGCTAAATAACCTCTAATATAAACTTATCATTTCAAGGTGTTTATATTGAAAAAAATAAACAAAAATCAGGAAACTGAAGATCAAAATACCAATTAGATTTGACTGTAGCATTTTTGTTGTCTCTAACCATTTCATTTGAACTTAACATATTGAAATTATAAGTATATAATTTTTAAATCAGAGACAGTTCTTCATATAGTTTGTTGCATATGCTCTATAAAGCATTTTCACTTAGCAAATAATTCAGTGCACCATCTCCTTCATAATGGGCATTTTAATTGTTGCTTTTTTTTTTTTTTTGATCCATGTTGCAATTAGTGTAGACTGACTGCTCATTTCCAAACACTAGTGGCATCTATAAGCCTTTGGGACCAGGATTCCTTATAGATTGAGTTTTACTCATTTGCAATTGATAAGATATGTCCTTATATGATGAAAATAAATGTTTGATCCTTAAAATTTTTGGTAACTAAAAATTTATTGCAATCTCTATTTGTTTTAGGGGCGATAATTTTTTCCCAGAGGCACCAACAATCTTGTAATAGAAGTTTATGAAACATAAGGTTCTATATATGATTATTTCTTTCACTGGAATTTTTCAAAAACATTCTTTCTTTATATTAGCAACTTATTGTTTTGGCAGTCATACAGCCCCTTCGGGAGCAACTGTCTCCCATTCTCTGGAAACAGCCTCTCTCTTTGTCAACATGGTCATAGGTACACTCTTAATACTTGGCTTTTCACTTTTTTGGCCATAGCTGGTTGGTCCAGGTTTGGGCATCCAGCATAAATTGTGCCAACCAAAGTTTGGTTTGGAGACTTGGAATGTAGACCTAATAATTTCTTCTGTATGACTGCACATTCAGAGAGGAAAGATCTTTTTTAAAAAGTGAAATATTAAGAGTACCCATCTGGTCTTTACAAAGAAAGAAGTATATAGTCTGTACGAATTAAATAGAAGAGGTTGTATAAAATGAAAATGGAAATGATATTGAGAGAATGAGAGTAAGAGCAAGAGAGGGAAAGTGAGAGTGAGAAGGGAAAAGAGAAAGAGAAAGAGTAATAAAGATTGATTTATTTTTCGTGAGTCCCAGGCTAAAATCTATCTCTATGGCTTAGTTGCATCTTATTCCTTAGATAGTTAGAGATACTCCTTCTGTCCTTATGAAAAATTTCTCTTTTTGGTTAAACGCACCTATGACATTGTGTTCACTTCCAAACAAAAAAAGCAACGAAAATATCCCTATGGTGATATATACTTATTTTGGAAGGTAAGTTCAAAGGTCACCTAAGAACCATGGCATTAGCATGTTTCTATCCTAAATCCTGAGCTTTCATTCAAACACATCATATAACCAAAAGGTGGCACATAAATTCTAGTTTGTTAAGTCTAAGAAAATTAGCTATGATTTCACTGAAAACTACAAATTTTGAGTTGACAAATTAGATAAAATACATATTGTTTGATATATCCCAGGCACAGACAGCTTCTGTGAAATGAACCCCAAGACAAATGCTTTGTAATTCGTTATTCCTATGAATTCTAATTGTCAATCAAAAAACCCCTTGAAAAGAAAGTAATAACTAATACTTAATGCAGTTTCCTAATCTTCAAACATCTACAATCCAGACTGTTTTACCTTCTACTTCTCTACTCTGCATATTCTTAGCATCCCCAGGGGATGCTAAGCTTTACATTCACAGCTTGTTCAATACCTTTCTTCTCACCATTTTTATATGTGGTTTTATTGTTGAAGGTATCTGTTGAGTATTTGATTCTCATCACTCAAATATGCCTACCACTGCATATATATTAAGTATATGCAATCTGCCAACATGTTTGATTTACAAACATCTTTACTAGGCCTCCAGGTAATCGCAGAAAACATTCCTCTACTAATGCCTCTGCCTTTTCATTCCTCATTACTTAATGGATAAAACAGATTGATCTGTTGTCTGACAATATGTCATCCTCCACAACTCGCTGGTGTCAATCAGAACTAGGGGACAGCCATTCATCATAACAACTTGGACTTTGTCATTAAAAGTTATGGCGTATTTCCTATAGAGTTGATCTGAAATTTGAGCATCCAAAAAAAGGGCGGTAAACAGGATATTCTTGAAGATCACTTAAAGGTAACTAGTACTTATGAAAGAATAGCAACACCATTTTATTCAAATCCATGGTTGTATATCTTTTAGATAATAGGCAGAACTGAAGAAGAGAGAAAGAAGGAAGAGGGGAGGAAAGACAAGTGATATCTGAGAACTGTGAACTGAATAACTACTAAATTCTTTAGGGTCTGAATATGATTGCTGTGGTGACATGTAGGGATAAATTGGTTACATTTATAAAAGAGAAAAAATCATTCAGACTACTCTAGTAAGGCTATCTTTTTTCTAAGTTGCTGTTGCCAAATTATACCCTTTCATAGCAGTATATAATAATAGTAATGCCCAGCAAAACTTCGGAAAAAAACTTTAGGGGAAAAATGAATGAAAATAGTTTAAAATTACATTTGTTTCAGAATAGAGTTGATAGTAGTTAACATTAAAAAATCTGTCTAAAAAACATTTGTGAAATATATGTAGTTATATGCATTACTTAGATCTCAAAACAGAGTTTATTAGCAATCAATTTTTGATTGAAGTTACAATTGCTTGGAAATTCTAATGTTGCTATGAAAACAATTATTTCTCATAAACTGTGTTTGAAAAATGCTTATTAAATTGATTAAATGCTTTCATTGTGTGGTTTTCTAATAGTGAAGTATTATCTTCCTGATTTTCTTAACTGGTTCAGTGTCAATGAACAAGTCAGTGGCATGATGAATTGAAAGAATACTACACTATCGTTGAGCTAGTTATTACTTGTTTAAATTGTGTTTCATCTGGATATTTCTTAATGATATAATTTATTGACTAATCTAAGAAAAATAAAACCTTGTAATTACAATGAATTTTGAAATATTTTATGATTGGTTATATGCATTTAGAGTTTTATTTCATAATTCATTGAAAAGAAAAATAAATTAGTCTCCTATCTCTGGTAATTCATTCATTTGCCTATCAATTCTGCAAGTATTCACTTAGCCCTAACTTTTAGACAATGTACTAGATTCTGAATGCACAGTGATGAAAGAAAAGACAAGATCTCTTGGCCCTAATGGAGTTGTAAAGCTCAGGATCAAAACAGAAAAACAAGTCTTCACAAATATATTATTAAATTTTATTAACTGTGATGAATGAAGTAGACAGCAGTTGTGGGAAAGAAAAGTGATTTGGAAGAGAGGTTAATTTAAAGAGCAAGTCAGGTTAATACTCTTTGAGATTTAATTCAAGCAGAGAACTGAATAATAAGAAAGATTCAGGATGTAAGGAGAAAGGGAGAATATTCCAGGTAGAAGAAACACCATACATGGATGTCCTGAAGCTTAGTAAGCATTTAGTGAATAATGGAAAGCGTTTCCCAAGATGTTGCTAGAGAAGTAAGCAGGGTAATACATTCAGATTATCGTTTATCTGTGAAGTCAATTATGGTTGTTAAGCAAATACCAGTATCTCTCTTATACATACGTACATACATACATGTATACTTATATTTCTATTGGGTATATTAGCACAATCCTTTACCTGTTTTAAAAGTCAACAAAAGTACATACTCACACTAAGACAAAAATCCCATACCTGGTGTAAAAAATAATCATGAAACAAATAGACAAAAATATACCAAAGATGTTTTTTGCAGCATTACTTATGAAGCCAATAATTGAGAAAATCAAAAATTTTCAACAATTATTAAAGGACATATTTGAATTAACAATAAAATCAAAAGTACAATTATATTTATGCTATTTATCTTATATATTTATTACTTATAAAGTCAATAAGAATACTTCACATTAACATTTATGAGCCAAAGTTCATGCTTAGGCAAATATAGAGGCTTAAATTACTACATTCTTTATAATTAGGAAAGACATGGAATGCTTAAATGTTATTCAGTAAGAGAATGGTCAAATAAATTTATGATATCTTTACCTTAAGAAAAATAGTGTGATTTTATATATTATATATAAAATTCTTATGTATATATAATATACTTATATATAATATCTTTATATGTAATATCTTTCAAATTCAAAAATGTAATAAAAGTTTAAGAGATGAAAATGGTTCTTTACTGACCATGGAGAAAGAAAAGTTAAAACTATGAATTCCTGATAACTGCTCCTGCTTTGATCCTTGTTGATTCTAAATACAATATGGGCTCTAACGAATAAGAATAGCATCTGAGAAACAAGAAAATCTGCATTCAGTAGCTGGCATACAGGGTAAAAATATAACCTCAGAGTGGCTGTCCCCTCCCTCTCTCTGATTTCTTTTTTAGATTCAGCATATTTGGATTTTGTGGGTGCAACATAAACCTAAAATTTCTCCCGAATGACGATCTGTCTCTGTGTGTGGAGCTCTGCATTCACGCAGAGTATCTCATTAAAATTTTCTAAATTATAGTTGGCAATCAGTCCATTACATGCAAATGAGGAAACTTGGCCTTTATATGTTCATATATGTGTAAGAATCTAAAAAAGAAAAAAGAAAAAAAAGAAAAATGTATGCCAAGATATTCAGTGTAATTTGATTAAATTTAATTAAATTTAATTAATAATACAGTTATCAAGATTAGGAAAATGAAATTCTATATATTTTTTTTTTATTATGGTGACATTGGTTAAGGAAATCCAATAAGTTACAGTCGTACAACTCAACTGTAAGGCATATATATACATTGCTTGTGTATTCACTGACCATAGTTACCTCCTCCCTCCCCCTACTCCCCTCCCCTCTGGTAATCAAAAGTCTACTGTCCATGTCCATGAGTCTCTGCTTGTTTGTCCTGTTTGTTTGTTGCTTTTAGGTTATATCCCACATATAAGTGACATCATGTAGTTTTCAACTTTTTCTGTCTGGTTTATTTCTCTTAGCATGATTATTTCAAGGTTGGCACAAATGGAACTATTTCATCTCTTTTCATGGCTGAGTAATAGTCCATTATATATATATGTACCATAGCTTCTTTAGCCAATCATCTATTGTAGGACACTTTGGTTTCTTCCATGTCCTGGCCACTGTAGATAATGCTGCTATGAACATTGATGTGCAAATATCTTTTCGGATATGGGCTTTCAAGTCTTTGGGGTAAATACACAGTAGAGGGATTCCTGGAAAATATGATAGATCAATTAGTTTTTTGATACTGTTTTCCACAGTGGCTATACCAATTTGTAGTCCCAATAGCAGTGTTTAAGGGTTCCTTTTTCTCTGGCCCTTCTCCAACATTTGTTATTACTTGTCCTGTTGATAACAGCTATTCTAACAGATGTGAGATGATATCTCATTGTGGTTTTGACTTGCATTTTCCTAATAGCTAGCGATGTTGAGCATCTTTTCATATGTTTGTTAGTCATTTATATGTCTTCTTGGGAGAAATGTCATATCCTTATCAGAGGCATTGCTTGCAAATATATTTTCCTATTTGGATGGTTGTCTCTACCTTGTTGATGGTTTCTTTTGCTGTGCAGAAGCTTTTTAGTTTGATGTAGTCTCATTCATTTATTTTTGCTTTTACTTCCCTGGCCTTTGAGGTTAAATAAATAAAATCTTCTTTAAGTACAAGGTCTATAAATTTAGTTCCTATTTTTTTTTTTTCTGTGCAATTTAGGTACTTAATCCATTTTGAGTTAATTTTGTTCTGTGATGATAGGCAGCAGTCTAGTTTCATTCTCTTGAGGTGGCTTCCCAGTTTTCCCAGCACCAATTATTGAAGAGACTTTCCTTTCTCCACTGTAAGTTTTTGGATCTTTTGTGGAAAATTATTTACCCATATAAAAATGGGTTTACTTCTCGACTACTGATTCTGTTCCACTGATCTGCGTGTCTGTTTTTCTGCCAATACCATGTCGTTTTGATTACTGTTGCTTTGTAGTATCATTTGAAGTCAGGCAGAGTGATGCCTCCAGCCTCGTTCTTTTTTTCTCTTGATGGCTTAGGCAATTCGGGGTCTTTTGTGCTTCTATACTAATCTGATGATTTTTTGTTCTGTTTCTTTAAAAAGTGCCGATGGGATTTTGATGGGGATTGCATTAAGTCTGTATAATGCTTTAGGTAATAAGGTCATTTTAACTATGTTGATTCTTCCAATCCAAGAACATGGAATATCTTTCTATTTCTTTGTAACTTCTTTAATTTCTTTTAATAGAGTCTTGCACTTTTCATCATATAGGTCTTTCATGTGTTTTGTTAAATTTATTCCTAAGTATTTTATTCTTTATGTTGGAATTGTGAAATGAATTATTTTTTTCCAATTCTTTTTCTGACAATTCATTGCATATAGGAACATTAAAGATTGTTGAATGTTGATTTTGTATCCAGAGACTTTACTGTATTTGCTTTTTATTTCTAGTAGTGTTCTCGTGTAGTCTTTAGGGTTTTCTATATAGAGAATCATGTCATCAGCAAATAGTGACAGTTTGACTTCGTTTCTTATTTGAATGCTTTTTATATCTTTCTCTTGCCTGATTGCACTCACTAGGACCTCCAATGTTATATTGTATAACAGTATGATGTTGGACAGCCTTTCCTTGTTGCTGATCTTAGAAAGTTTTAGTTTTTCACCCATTAAGTATGATGTTGGTTGAGTGTTTGTTGTATATGGCCTTTATTATGTTAAGATACTTTCCTTCTATACTGATTTTGTTAAGTGTTTTGATTATAAATGGTGCTGTATCTTGTTGAAGGCTTTTTCTACATCTATTGATATGATCGTATGATTCTTATTTTTTAATTTGTTTATGTGGTGTATCACATTAATCAATTTGCGTATGTTGAGCCACCCCTGTGCCCCTTTTTAATATATAGTTCTATTTGGTTCACCAGTATCACATTTAGGTTTTGCATCTGTGTTCATGAGAGATATTGGTCTGCAATTTACTAATTTCATGTTATCTTTACCAGATTTTGGTAGCAGGGTAATATTGGCCTCAC
>NW_011888934.1:2646779-2663736 GCF_000151845.1 Pteropus vampyrus | reverse complement strand
TATATATATATATATCCATTTTCTTGTGCATGTGCCTTATCTCCATTCCCCTTTGCATATCTGGATCTTTAAATTTTCCCCTTTTCTGTTATTGTTGTCTCAGTTTGTCCCTGTGTATGCTGAATTTTCATTACCATCTTGCTAAAGCAAATCTCTTCATATTTTTTGAGCTTATAATGCCCTGTTCCAAATAGGGGTTGCACTCCTCTGCTTCTATCTGCTTTCTAGTCACCTTACTCAGAGATATGTATTTTTTGTTATTTTGTTTTAGGTGAGCTGACCTCTTTCAGTATTTCCTATAATTCAGGCTTTATATTGGAGAATTCTCTCAATTTTTGTATGTCTGGAAAGGTCTTTATTTCACCTTCATATCTAAAAGAGAGCTTAGCTGGGTACATTATTCTTGGCTAGTAGTTCCTTTCATTTAATAGCGTGAATATTTGATTCCACTCCTTTCTTGCTTGTAAGGTTTATGCTGAGAAGTCCAATGGTAATCTAATGAGTTTTCCTTTATAGGTTACTGTTTCTTTTCCCTGTCTTTGATTTTTTATAATTTTAGTATAATGTGTCTTGGCAAAGGCCTTTTTTGGGTTGAGATAATCTGGTATTCTGTTGACTTCTTGAATTCCAAGCTCCAGCTCATTCCTTAGATTTGGGAAATTTTCATCAACTATTTGTCTGAAAATGCTTTATAAACTCTGCTCATTTTCCTCCCCTTTGAGAATGCCCATGATTCTTATGTTTCCTCTCCTGATGGTATCAGCTAGTTCTTGTATTTCTCTTTCATTATTTTTTATTATTTTCTCTCGTTGTGATTTATTTCTAGATTTATGTCTTTGATATCACAGATCCTTTCCTCCACTTGAACGACTCTATTTCTCAAGCTTGCTATTTTGTTTTTCATCTCTTTCATTGTGTTTTTTATATCCAGAAGATATATTCTGTTCTTTTTGAGGGTTTCAATCTCCTTGTTAAAAAATTCAGTCTGCTCATCTAGTTGTTTTTTCAATTTCTAGATTGTTGATATGAATTATTTTGGATCTCATTGAGTTTTTTCAGAAGTACCATCCTGAATTCTGTCATTTAAGTTGCATATTTCTATGCCTTTAAGCTTATCTTCTAGATATTTTTAACTTTCTTCCTTAGCTGCCTTGTCACCTTGATTGTTTATGGTATTTAATGGACTATTGCTCCATTTGTGCATTAATGGAAGTGTATTCTGCTTTTTTTTTTTTTTTCCAGAAGAAGATTTATTATATGAAGTTCTCTCTTTAGCCTTTTGCAAAGAAGACATTTTCTTTTGGTTAACAGTAGGTGGCAACTAAGCCTCTTGGATCTCTGCTTTATATAAAGTCTTATTAATGCCTTTTTTTCTTATAAATATTCAATCACACTCGCTACTCTCAGTCTCAGTCTCTGTCAGTGTTTGCTCAGATTCCCCCGGTGCTCCGCGGTGTTCTGTCTTGGTGGATATGGGGGGAGGGGTCCTCTGGGTTAGGGGATGAGGGCTGCAGCTCAGCCTCGCATTTCGCAGCCACGGCTGGTAATAATCAACTGTTGCTTCTCTGTCATTCCCACTTCTCTGCTCTCTGCCCTGATCCCTTGGCACTGCCACTGCGTGAAGCTCACAGCTCTCTCAGGCAGGGCTGTTCAAGGAACCTGCTTCACCTTCTCCCCCTGCTTCCCCTTCAGGGAGCTCAGGCTAGGAGATATAGCTTCTTTGTTTCTCCAGGTCTACTCCCTGAGTTCTTATCTGTAGTAGCTCTTATGTGCAGATCCCATGCTCAGACGTGCTGGTGTAAAGGTTGGGTGTTTTTTGTTGAGTTTTAGATGTTCAGCTTATTGTTTCAAGTGGAGAGATGTGGGGACATCTCTCACTCTGCCATGTTTCTGATATCACTCTTCATAGTATTTAAATACAGCAAATATACTTAAATCCAATTAATTTCTAAAATTCCCTATTTTTTTTTTTTTGCATGAGCTACTATGTGCTAATAACACTACTATTTTTTGTAATAAGCCTGATGAACACATTGTAGAGAATGCTGGGTTGCTTACTTTCTGTTTTAAAATGTTTTCAAAGTATAACTAGCTTAATTTACAAGAAATTCATTTGTATAAATAAAAAAATCCACATGTATAACTAATGACTTTGTGAAACATATAGGCAGTCATTTTACATGCAAATTATTCTCAAATGTGACCTTCTATCTTTGATCTTTTCTCTGAACCCATCACCCTACCATGTAGTCAATATTTTCTCTTCCATATCTCACATTCATCTCAAAAGAAACATGTCCCAAATTACAGTAATATTTCTCTCAAAATATCATTTCCCATATTTTCAGAGTAAGTTGGCTCTGCACACATCTAAATAATCAGGGTAGATATTAAAGGTATCAGCCTTGACTCCTCCTTTTTTTGACATTATATCCTATTCATTATCAAGTTTCATTGACATTATACCATAATTAGGTTGAGAGACCAATTACTTTTCATGTCTTCTCTTTCTCCCAGCTTAATAAAAGCCACAATAATCTCCTGACTATTTGCATAACCTCTTCATGTTACCTTTATCTCCTGAAAATCCATTTTCTACCCCAAAGCCACATATATGTTGTGCTTTTTGGTTAAACATCTACCAATGACAGTACTTCACCTTATAATGATGGCCAAAATCTCCCATAATCTCAGTTTACATTCTCATTCTTTGTCTACTACAACCTCCTTCCATACATAGCTTTGCAAGTGCATGGTACACTCATAGGTGGTAATTTTTTTTTTTTTTTAACTACAAATGTGTGGCAATGTTGATCTTATTAGCTCTTCAGGACATCTGGTTAGGCCTGAGCAGTTAGAGCTCTCAGACCAGTTACTTTTCCTACAAGCATTATAACCTACTTTGAAAAAGTTTTGCAAGTACTGCTTTGGTTACACTGACTTAACTTTTAGAAGTTTGGAGTAACTCTCCAATATTTTCATCATTCTCATACTTGCTCATAGCCCACCCATTTCACTTCTTATCTAGATTATCTTTATTATTCATAAGTCAAAACTAGCCCTTCCTTCTGTCAGAAGCAAAACACCTGACAACAACAAACAACAACAACAACAACAAAAACGTAGTCCTAGTCATACCAGCACCAACTCTCTGTCTACTTTATACCTCTAACCAGACAGCTGAATATAGCTGGAGCTCAAACACATAACCACAATGAGAAGTCTTACCTTAACTTCCAGACCAAATTTTATTACATTTCCCTGCATTTCCATAATCCCTTTCCCTCCTCGAGATAACTATTTTACATCTTCTCTTCTAAAACACCCAAACCCACTTTCTCTTCTCCTTCTTAGCTGAGGAACCTGCTTCCCATTCCACTGAGAAAACAGAAGCATTCAAACATGTAAATAAAAAATTCTTCTGTGCTCCTAATATCATCCACCATCCTTCCTGTCTCTGTTCCCATATGCTCTGACTTTCCTCCATGCTCTTCTTTAAGGCCAGGCTCTGCCCTTTACATTGGTATTGTAGTCTCTTACCTGCTCAAAGACTGCTCCAGCCAATATTTCTTATCTTCTAAATCTTTATTTTTCCCTTTCTTATTTATTCCCATCTGTATACAACATACTTTACTATTGCCCATCCTAAAAAACAACCAAACAACAGCCACAACAAAACACCACCCTGGACCTCTGATCATCCTCCTATTACTGGTGAATTTCCTAATCCAAATTACCTTAAAACTTCTCAATAATCTTATTTAAACTTACTTTTTCTGGTATATTCCATGTATGCTCCCACTTCAAAGCCTCTGTAATTTTTGTTCCTTCTTATTTGGATCCTCTCTCTAAAATATTTCATGTTTACCTCCCTCTCTTCTTTCCAATGCCTCCTTATCATAGAAGCATTCCTTAGTTGCCCTATATTAAAACAGTATCCCCAATTACACCCTCCTATTCCCCCTATCCTGTCCTATTTTTCTCCATGATCTAGGTATGTTAAAAAATAATTTCATTTTTTTTCTCCCCAATCTTCTCTACAACTTTAAATTCTTAATATAGTAGTTTTGTTGTTGTTGTTGTTTGTTGTTGTTGTTGTATATTTCTAGCACCTTGAAAAATCTCTGGCATGTAATAGGCACTCAATAAATATTTATTAAATGATTGAATGTGTCCAATGGCTTAAGATATTTATTTTTGGCCTTTTACAACATATTTCCCTCTAAGCATACTTTTACTACATTGTCTCTACGTCCTTTTTTTTAATTTAGACTCTTGGATATTCATATCTTTGATGATCCAGGTTTTTCAGGTTTCATTCATTCTTCCTAAAGTATATCCCTTCTCTCCTTACCCGACCAATCCACTTACAATTTGATTTCAGCTAAGTGCCTTCCTTCCCTAACACTCCAGTGTTACTTAATATATGAATTCAGTTCATCTTGAACTACTTCATAGCATTTATCCCAATCACAAATAAATTTTACTTTTTTGAGTGGCTTTCACATTAGACTCTTCCATTAGACTATGAGCTTCTTAAGATTTGACAGTATGAACATAAAGATCTCTCTTCTGAGAAGTCCTCTTTAACTTTTCCATAAAGTCTTCAGTGTCTTTTCTCTAATCTTATTTTACACAATTCCACTGCAGTGTTTTTATCTCTACAGTGGGGTACAAAATTAGTAGATATAATTTGGTGGATATTGTCATCAGTTCCTGAGCTGATTGCCTGTCCTATATACATTTCTACCCCAATAAATCTTGCCATGTGCATAGACATGATCAGTCAAATTGATCAACCAGGATGTTACAGCTGACTCAATATAGAAACAGACTAAAGTGAAATAGTAATATGTTTTAAGATATGTAACATAATTTCCCAAAACTTATTTGGTTGGTTGGTTTGTTTGATTAGTGTTCCAAGAGAAATGCGTCTGTGATGAGATGTCTCAGCATATTAATGTCTCAGATTGAAATTTAAAAAAAATTATCACTGAAATAGCAAATAAGTCATCTACATGATATAATTTCATTAGTATCAGGTAGGTTCTTAAAGCAAATACTCTTCAAAACAGTTGATTATTGCTTGGTATTCTTTAGTCTGGAACATATTGTTTAGGTTTAAGTCATTATAATTTCATCTTTAATTTTGTCATTCAATATATACTCATCAATACCACTTATACGACACTACACTTGATGATGAATTTACACAGATTTACATCTTATAATTTATAAGCCTCATCATCATGAAGTATGTTATTCTCCTGCATGGTTTCCTACACTGGCCTGCGTAACATAATTCTCACACAATTTTGAACTCTCAACTTCAGCGTTACCTAGCTCCTTGACTACTGCATACAGTGTTGGGAACTTCATTTTATACACAGGGTTGGGAACTCTATGTACTTGCATTGTAATACTCTCATGCTTAATTAAAATTTTCATAGAGATGTTTGGCCATGACTATGCACTCTTTTAGGTCGGGAAACATATTTTCACCATGTTTTATACCCAGAGTTTAACACAATGCTTAACAATGTTTGTTGAGGGAATGACTCAACACATATTTGAAATAAATGGTGAGTTACTGTACCAACATAATTTCCTCACCCTCATCAGAGAATAGGCTACAAGGAATGAATGAATATGCATAATCTGTCATTATCCTTAATATGCTGATAAATCAAAATGAAATCAAGCCCCCCAAAATTAAAGAATCTTCAAGTAAAACAAAGTATACTCTGTGCAAGGCAGTGCTAAGTGAATAAAAAGATGAATGCTGAGTACTTCAAATGTGAACCATGGCAATATATAGGCATTTCTTAGCTACAAACATATGTTAGTAAAATCAGAGGGAACACATAATTTGGGATATCAAATTTTTACTTACTATTAAATGAGTAAAATATGCTACTATATTAAGTATAAATGATGAAAAAATAAATTTTAGACCGATTTACAGGTGATAGTCCTAAAAAAATCATTTAAAAGTACACATGAAAGCTAGGATTATTACAATCAAAGTGATTTATAGGAGCAATAGAACACTCACAATTTATTCTCTCAAGAATCTCTACCAGTAAATTAAAATTATCATGAGGAAATGACAGAATTAGATAGTATTGAAAAAAAGTATATTTCTATTTGTTTAACATGAATCTCTTTAAAATGTTTTCCTTTTTAAACAAATTTGTCCCAGGCATAAATTAAAATAAAAATAAGAAAAATAAAATGAAAGAAATATGCCCTCCCATACACACATATAGAGATATCTGACTTTGGCTACTAAATGAAGTCATTTTCTTTTACCATATGAAAGGGCAATTTAAAGACATATTTATACTTCACGGTGCAAGCTATAAGCCTGACTTATTGGAAAATAGTTAATTTAATGTCCTTGATTGAGCTGCATAGCTGCCTGTAATTTGACAATAAATCAGTACACTTTTTGTTTTTCCTTAAAAAGAAAAAAATAGTTTAACACAGCACATTGGAATGTTAAAATGATTTCAAGAAAGATTAATAACATCCACATGATAGTTATTCTCTTGCTTTGCAAGAAAACACATTATCTATTCCATAACAATTGATTGCTTTTCTGAGGAATGTCCTTGATTTCAGCAATATTGTTCAGGCTTTTGATACTAATCTGTATCATGTTGTTAGGAAAGAATCTCACCTCATCAGACATTCTGCAAAAAACAAAAAGTTCTGCACCTGATAAATCATCCATAGTCTCAAAGTGACAATTTTCACTTGAAGAACTGGTCTCCTCTGAATATTTTTAAAATCAAAAATCGGAGGCATGTTCTAGAATGAAAAAAAAAAAAAAAGCCCCACAAAATTTATTGTCTTAAACAAAAGAAGTGTTATATAAATAGAAAATCAAACTTGCCCTTTTCAAAGTTACTTTGTTACTTTGTGCCTTTTTGAGATGTACTTTATTTTTTTCACTGGTTTCAGGAATATCCGTTGCTTTTTACAAAACTGGACACAGAAGAATTCATTACCCATTACTAAAATTGTTCAATCAACTTAGCAAACAATTTTGGAACTTAGGGGTTAATTCTATTCACTTAAAAAGGAAGGAAAAACAATTACTCAAAGTTTTACAAATAGCATTTTTTTTTACATTTTCATTTTCTCTTCCTGCTAAGCCATGTGTCCTTAAAGGACCACATGATATAATGGAAGAAATACAGTCCTACACTCAGAGCCATTCCTTTCATGGAGTGACCTAGCACAATTAGTTAACTTGTTAACTTATCTGCATCTCATTTACTCATAGAAAAAACTGAGTCAATATTCCTATCACAAAGGCTGTTGTGATGTTTAAATGAGAAATATATAAGCATTGGGCCATACAATTATCAATAAATAATGATTTTCGCATATATGGCAGTTATTTTGACTATTTGAATTTTTTTATGCAGTGGTTAGCAAATTTTCCTATAGAGTTGTCAATTAGTGAACAAAAAAATTATTTTATTAAATCAACTAGTATTGATTAAATACCTCTTATTGTCATACTTTATAATTGAATATACATTAAAATTTAAAAAGCACTATTGTAGAAGATTAACCATATCATGCAATAAGCTGAAGTGGCTGATTAAATGAGAGAGGAAATATAATTTGAAGGCACTCCAGACCCTCTGGACAATTACAAGGATTTCATAAATATTGATCTTCTAGAGCGTCATCCTAGTAACATAGCTCAGAAAATCTCAGTGCAGCAATTGTCACTGCTACCAGGTATGTATTTATCTATCAATGTTAGGGTTATATATAAGCTAAGAAGTTCTATCTTCTTCACGATAGCAAAAAAATAATATTTTGTTCTAAGTTAGTGAGCATATTTAATATTGTATGAATTTTAAAATGTATATGACTACACACAATTAAATGAATTATATATCACTTAAATATATATGGGGCATACAATATACACATGTATGCATATTGTATACATTCGCAAATTTATGGAAAACTAGGACAGAATTGAAATTCTATAGCATTGATAAGAGACCTGGCAGTAAAGTGATTGCATTTCCTTTCTCTAACTAATAGTATTCCTTCAATTTGAATATTTTCTGAGTGTGGAAAAGTATCAAAATGGTAGGAAGCTTTCTGTAAGAGTAGTCCATTGAGAGATTTTAGAGATTGGTCACAGTTGTATTACCAGAAGCACATGTATACAGAATTACTAAACCTAAGGAGGATTAGAATGAAACAAAAGAAAACAGAATAGATAAGGGGTCAGCCACAAAAGAGGTAAAGGAATAGAGTAAGATTCAAGAACTTGAAACAGTGATTTGGGATTTAAGACTGGCCCATGGGGACTTTACAAGTGTGTGTGTGTGTGTGTGTGTGTGTGTGTGTGTGTGTGTGTATAACATTACATTCTTCTATAACTCAGGATGAGTATCCTTAAAATCTACTATATTATCATCTTTATTTTTTCCTTTCTTCACTTCCCTCAACAAGTTTTTTCCTCTTTTACTCCTTTTTCTTTCCTTCCTCTTTGTCCAATTATCATTTTTTTCTATTTTTATCTTGAGAAAGACTGACCCTAAATATCATTTTCCTGAGAACTAGTTTTAGAATTAAAACATAAAATTAAGGAATATAAAGAGAATTGCTGCTATTCACTCTTGCAAATCCAAGTTTGCTGACCTTAATGTATAGCGTGAATCACAGCTGTTCCACTGATATTGGCAGTGATTGATAATAAGGGGGATGGGAATAATTAAAGAGCATATGATGTGTTTGTTTGCATTTTGAGTGACTTCTATAGAGTATAAGCAATCAAAGGCATGGCACATTAAATACATCAAATAGCTCAATAAATCAGCACAACCTGCCAGAAATGAGGAGAGGGAGCTTGCAATGCAGCAGGCCTACATGTCAGGCCTTAGGCAAGCTGTTTCCTCTAGGGTGAAGTCATCAAACAGAGCCCCAAACCAGAGATGATTCACCCTTTGAAGGATTCAGAATCTCAATAGAAAAGCCTAAATGTAATAAAATATTTTACAATTTGTACAAAAATGTATGGTTTGCGACCTTGATTCAGATATATTTTCACATTTTACCTTCTCAATAATTTTGTGAAATGTTATTTACGGATGTGAAAGTGAAAGCTCACAGCGAAGAGATACTTAAGGCCACATAACTAAAGAGAATCATTCTGAAAGAAGCTTTCCCCATATTTCACACTCTTTCCCCTACACAGAACATGTCATAAAGAATAATGCTTCTCACATCTTAATGTCACAACTGATTTCACATGTTCAGGTTAAACTCCGTAAGAACTGATGAGTCTTGGGGGTGGTGGGTTAATATATTGACAAATTAGAAAAGTTACAAAATTGTACATGAAATAGATAAATGGATTTGGAACATATATATAATAATTTTAGTAAGAAAAAAACCACATATGTCTATAATGTAAACTAAAATAAGATAAAGTTTATGTTACTTTGCAATGTAAAAGTGAAATGAACTAACATGATTAGAGTAAGGCTATAAGACACTCAGACAAGGCAAAGACCACCATGACTGGAAAAATAAAATCTCATGTCAAAATAAAGACCTGGTTCCATGAGAAATGTCTTAAAGTAAAGTAATAGTTACAGAATGTACCTTAAAAATGACTGAATTAATGAACTCTATTACTTAGCTACTTTGCATCAATATAACTATGAAATAATTTCAGAGTTGTCATCTACTTTATATTCCAGGTTTTACCTCAGATCTTCTAAAAGAACATTATGACTATGGTCAGTTAACTTTTGTAGGACAACATTTTGAAGATTGTTTCAGGCACCAGTGATGTTACTCACCAAGGATTTGGAATTAATAAAACAATTGTTAAAGCATGCAACTTTTGTTGCTGTGGTTCATATTGGTTTTGTGACCACAAGAATCTTTGAAAACACGCAGAAAGTTTTAAGACCTCTAGCATAGAAAACACAGACACTCATTCATGAAAACAAACACATACTATTGTATAAAATGCAGAATTCCATTTCTTGACTTCCTAGGATTCTCAGGACTCATTTAAAAACTCTGAAACAACAACTTTTTCCCTGTGTATTACCCTTTGTCCTCTGTCAACATTTGGATCCAAACTTATTGACCATACCTTACATTTCAGAATAATTAGGTTTAAAATAGTATACATTTATAAAACTAGCATATTTCTTGAGATTAACACTTTATAATTTTATCGGAGCATATATTTGGGACGAAAAAAAATTAGTAAGTTATTTTGTGTCAAGGAACATTGCTTATGTATAAATATATATATGAGTTGAGACAATATGTTACAATAAATTGTACTATGTATCTCAGAAACTTACTCAAGAATTTATTCAAAATGCACTCAAAACAAAGCAATCACTTATCATTTAGATTAAACAGTTGGAGCAGTTAGTTCTGAGTTTGACTAATCACCTGTCAGCATACTTTTCAAAAACATTGGAAGAGCTAGTAAGGAGTATAAGAACAGAAATTGAACATTGTTATAATATATTCCTCAGAAGCTGGTAAAATATTATTGTCTAAAGTCATTGGTTTTAAAAAAGTCACAAAGCTTTTTTTTTTTTTTTTTTTTTTGCTGACACTGAATTTACAGCATAAAAAAACCACTTTTTGGAACTATAAAGAATTCAAAGTTAAACAAGGAGATTTCCAAACTTAATTGTAATTTGTATTTTGATTGATATGTGAATTTAAGACCATGGATATTAGACAACTTTAAAACACACACACACACACACACACACACACACACACACACAGACTATCCTGTATTTGGTTCATTTCTGTGATGTAACTTGCATCATTCTGTAACAGCGAATCCAGTGACTCACTGGAGTCACTAGTAACAGTCATTTAAACTGAGAGGAAATAGGGAACAATAGAAAAGTAAATAGAGTATGACAGGAAGCTAGACTTGGGATAAACAACCTCCTGAAATCTGAAATCACAGAACGTCACTCCTCTTCATGTGTGGAAAGAGGGGAAGAGAGGGTTAACATTTACTTGCATATAGATATAGAGTGGCATTACTTAAACTGTGTGTTTGTGAACTTTTCTGGAGAGAGCAATCTTTACCTTCATCAAAGCATTATAGACTTTGAGTTCAATCACTTATTTATTTATTCAACAAATACACATTGGGTGTTTACCCTCCTCCAGTCAAAGTGTTGGTCCTGGAATTAAAATGAACACTGCGATTTAGTGACTGTTCTACAGAATCTCAATTATTAGAAGAGCAAAAAATGAGTGTGTGTGTGTGTGTGTGTGTGTGTGTGTGTGTGTGCATGTGAATATCATACAATAGATAGAAGCAAAAAAAGAAAAATCACCTGAGTTTAGTGGACCATATCAAAGAGATCCTTCTAATCAAGATGACTACTGAAGCAAGTCATAATAAAATAGGGGATGGGCAGATATATAATAGGAAATCTGTACATTAGCAAAGGAAAGTCAGAGCTACAAAGGAGATGGAGAAAGTCCTGATCTGGTAACATCATAAAGTTTATTTGTCTCACTATCTAGTATTGATGTATAATATACATGCTGCAAATAGATATGGTGACAGAAGCCTGTGTTTTTAGTATTGCATTCCAAAAAAGCATTGGACATCCTGAAGGGGTAGTGGGTTTATATAATTCTATACTTCAGTATAATGTCATTAGAAGTAAAAAGCTATCTTTATATTTGTATGTTTGGGAGGAAAAGGAAGCAGGATATTTGGAAAGTCGATCAATAACTCTATCCCTTAGTTTTCTCAAATTGGTAACAGAAGAAATTAATAATATTGTCTAAGACTTTTGTTGAAGATTAAATGAGATAATAGCTACAAAAAAGAGTAGTAGAAGGCATATAGTAATTATCAACAAGTTTAGCTATTGCTGTAACCAATACAATTAATATATTTTCAAATAATTTGATACATTTGCACTGTGAATGCAGTGACATTAAACAAATAGAGTATTATATCTACAGGAGCTCATTTTGTTATAAAAGGCTTTAAAAGAAATATGAACATGTGCATCTTTAAGATTGACTTCATTAGAAGGATTTTATGACTGGCTTTCTAATGAAGTTATTTCCACTCAAATTTTGTTGAAAATAATCTTTACCATACCAAGGCATTTTAAACATTAAATTTCTTTGTCATTTGACATAATGAGTATTTGCTTCCATTCTTTATGTTTATTGACTTGTAGATTCTGTCCATGGGATGAATAAAAATGATGGGTCTTCAATCACTAGAAGTTTTTCAAATCAGATGAAAGAATAATTTTTCAGTGATATCATGATATCATGCAACATTTTATCAAAGCTCTACATAATTTGTAACTTTGAGACAAGGCCTAGAAACAAACGATACTGCAATTACTATTTTCAATACTATGGGATTTGTAATTCTGTACATTCTTATTCAGGAAATAGACCTGTAATTTCATTTAATATATTGGGTTTCATGCTAGTGAGATACACTGGTGGCAGAGAAGGAGAAAGAACAAAAGGAAATTCCATTAAGTCTGCATCTTTCAAGCTGAGTATTTACAAAAGTCTACTAATTGAATATTTTCTTCTCCCCAAAGATTTTGAAATAATATTATATGTAGAGGTTAAAAGTGTTACAAACATTAAGAAAAATATTTTCCATATATAAATTAGATTATATTCTCAAGTAGTGTGTGTGTGTGTGTTTAGAGAGAGAAAGAGAATTGTATTTATGGTGTTATTTCACAAGCATTAAACATTTGGTTAAATAGGATTTGAAATAATTAGCATATGCCAAAATCAAATAACATCCCTTTCTTATTTTTCACCATCAGTACTTGATTAACTGGCATGTGTCAATAAACAAGTTGACAAGCTCCAGGAAAAGAGGCCAGTTTGATCAGCATGGTAAAACCACAGAGGAAAGCTTCAGAATTAGGTGTCTGAAAACTATTATGCTGTTTTCTGCATTTTTCTCCATATATTTCCATTCTTCACAGATTATGCAATGAATTTAAATTGCTAAAGCCACTCTTGAAATAAATGCTACTCAATTCCAGTGGATAATTACAGTCGTTATTTCATATGTTAGCTCTGACTGAGAGAGACCTTGGTATTTTCTCTGAGAGCAGCTCACCCAGAATGAAATCTGGAAGGTCTGATTTTGGGTTGCTTCAAACTATGACTTGGTACAGTTCAACAGCAGTAGTAATATAATGCACCCATCCATGTATGTATCCTTTTACTCACCAGGATTAAACCGTGTACAGAGTTTGATACTGCCTACCACTAAACAATTATTGTTGTTCAAAAAATAAATTTAAACTCCTAAGTCTAGAAATATTGGGATAAGAGTGGGGAATAGAAAAGTATATACCTCAATGGTTCTCTCTGTGAACAGTGATAAAGCAAAATTGGAGACCGAAAAGGTTAAGGATAGCTTATGTACTGATATTTGGGAAATGCCTTTTTAGCTTGAGCATAGCAAATTCTAATGCAATTAAATACAATCTTGGGGTTGCACCATCATTTTAGTCATTTGATCCCATTAGTGAAGTGTGCTGGCACTTCCTTTCCAGAGCTATGATTCATGCAGGACATCAGAAGATGAGTTAAGTGATATTTCGGGAATACTCTGTTGATTAATAGCCAACAGGGGAAATCCAGCTTAAAAAACTAGATTGACTTTCCATATGAACCATACAGGGCAAAAGCTCATTGCTGTAGAGAAAAGCCACAGCAAATTTAGAATCTTTGAATGTTAATGGAAGCTTCGAATCAATATATTTTGTGAAATTTTAAAATCACTCTTTTTTCAAACCTTGTTTTTTTAAAAAGCATGATAGTATTTTGTTATTTGGGTTCATTGCCATTGGTGAGGAGTCAAAAAGAAAAAATAACATTTAAAAAGTAACATTCATAAATGAGTCTATAATAATAATATCCCTATGGACTACTTAAATAATTCTATCTTTAAAAAGAAAAGAAAATGAATAATATAAGCTTACAAAAAAGTATCAAATTTATATAACATAAACCCTCAGAAAAAAATGTTAGTATGTCTACAAAACTGGTTTTCCATATACAATAGATTTCAGTAAATCATAGTGGAAATCTTATGAATTTTGCAATACAAAAGAAAAATATCTCATAAGTCATTTTCGAGTAGAAAATTACAGAGATGCATACCTAATGAGTTGATTATTAACAGTATAATTAGCTTGGTCAGTTGGTTGCTAGGTTCAGACCTAGATTATACCAGTTCAATTTAATTCTGTTCTATGACAATAACATAAACTCCCACCCTCACCTATCTATCCTGTATATAATTTGATAATAATGCTTAGCAGTTCTGCTGATCTCAAAACTATTTTTGGTACAACTTATCCTTTCTCCTACTACTAGAGCAGTTGTTTTAAAATTAGCAATAATCTTATTATTACCTTGCTTAGAGGAGCCCAAAGATTCCTCTTTGTCCTAGACATCAAACCAGACTAAACAATTGAAGAGTTTCCTGAACTACTCCTTGAGAAAATCTATCCAAAACTTGAAAGTAAGTTAGAAAAGTTATTTGTTGTCCTTTTAATGACATAATAAAGCACTGTCTAACAAGTCCACCTAACGGGTGATCTGGTGATACAGGCTATGGAATTTTATTTGACTTATTATTCATTCTTAATATTACTAAGGTCCTAGGAAGAAATGCTAAATTTTGGAAAACTACTAAATTGCCACTACTTTTTGTCCACAGAGGCATAAATTATTTCTGTATGGTAGAAAATGTTATGTTTTTATTGCTTTATAGAGTATTAACCAGTTCTATATTTAACTTTGCAATCTTATTAGGTAAATGATAGATACATAGATTAGATAGATAATAGGTAGATAGATGATAGAGAGAGAAAGAAGATAGAGACAGAGACAGAGAGATAGAGAGAGACAGAGAAAGATGATAGGTGATAGATTTACAGACAGACAGGGCTTTATTTTTTAATTTTTAAAAATTATGATTTTACGTACTCCATCTTCTAAACTATCTTCTATTTCTTCACACAGAGATACATTTCTCCATGTAGAAACTTTCCTCAAGTGCCTTTAAGAGGGTTTGTGCATGTTGTATACATTGCTTAGAATATTTTTCTCCCTAGTTCTGGGCAACTCATTTTCATTCTTAAATATGTAACATATTCTATGAAGCAGAGGTAGATGCACCATAAGGCTAATGGAGATTAATAATCAGGGCTCCTCACTTTCAAAAAGCCCCTTCCAAGACCTTGGGAGAAATCATAGATGCATATTCTTTTTTTTTTTTAACTGTGAGAAAGTTAAATATTTTAACCACCATTGGTTAGGGCTACTAATCATTTCCACTTAAAAAAAAGTATGCATTCACACTTTTTTATTTGATTGTTTAGTGGTTTAAGAATAACCAGGGGTATCTCTAGAACCTATATAAGGGAAGCAGAATTGTAGAAATATTTAGTTTGACTTAGTGGAATGTTTTTGTGCGATGTGCAGTTACCTCCATGTATAATGATATTATTGCTCGCCACCCTGATGTAAGAATGGTTTCCAAGAATATTACTACTTACCCACTGTTCTGACCCACCCAGCAATATGAAAAATGTAGCAAGGCCAGAGCTGATATAAGTGTATCCCCAGGTCTCTAGCAAGTGCTTAAGTTGTTGAAGAAAGACAGAGTTTGAAAATATGGAGCTAGGCACTTACCTTGGGAACATTTTCAAACATCCAATGTGTAAAATTATGAGAAATATTTGGATTTCCTTTACATTTATTTTAAATATAGAAGTTATCTATTGATAATGCAGATTATACATCATAAACATACCACATTTTTATTCCTTTGTGGATATGAATGATTCATATATCCAGAAAGGGGCCATATGTAATGTAGCTGTCCATTTTTGAGTAGTGCTTGCATATCATGCAGGACCATCTATAAACCAGGCCTGAGTCTTCTCTTCCTCAGTCAATTGATTATAGGGAATTTCCCACGAGGCTATAAGTGAAAGATAGGAGAAAGAAGGCAATGTAGTAGGATTAGGGACCATGGGTATTTCCACTACTTCTTTTTGTAAGTTGTGCTAACAAGGTCTACTTGGCTCCATCATGCAAATACCAGTTTCATCTGATGATAGAGTGCTGTTCTATATACTCAATTTTATGGCTTGATAGGTCAGAAGACAATCAATTTATGATGAGCAGCTCAGGTCACATAGTAACTTGGTGGCCATGGTTAAGCATTCAGTTTCCATTAAGGCCCACTAGCAGTTCAAACTATGTTTCTCAAAAGGAACATAGTTATCTATCGAAGATAGTAGGGCTTTCCTCCAAAATCCTATGGATCTGTGTTACGATTCATTGATAGCCACCTGCTGAAGGCTCCAAATAGCAAACCATCTGCTACCAATATTTCAAGCACCTTTTTGAATCTGCTGGATCATATGGATCAAGCAGCAGAGCAGCTCGTTAGCCTTGAACTAATAAATATAAATATTATTTATACCGATAGACAAGATCTTAGCTAGAAAGTTCTACTTCTATTCTTGACTTCTGCTGTGATGATTCAATGGCTACAAAAGTCATGTATCTGTTCTCTTTCAAAAAATCCAGTGTCAGGGAATACTTTGAACTTGTAATCCTTAGAGACATTAGTCAATAGTTGTCCAACCACACCCTTGCTTATTCCTTTAGAGCAGGCCATCCCAACAATGAATCTCCTAGTTTAACCATCTTTTGCGATCTGATAGACAGAATTTTCCAATTCATCAAACCCTGGTTTATTTTTTTAACAATCTTCACTCATTTTATCTTGATTCTCATTATTAATTATAAGAAGCAAGGAGAAACCAGTATTCACCTTTAACACTTTGCTTGTACATATCCTCTGCTAAATACCTGAGTTCATCGC
>NW_011888934.1:2637615-2645694 GCF_000151845.1 Pteropus vampyrus | reverse complement strand
TTGTGGTCAAGTTAGGCCCTGTATCAGACTCAATCTAGGTGTAAATCCTTTCTCAAGTTGTTAGTATTCCCTCCTTTTATGATCCAGAAAAGTTTCAAGTAATCCCAAGGATTAAGTCCCCCCTGAAACAATGTGAAGTGTGCTTTAAGATTTCTGTACCAAGACAGCCATGCAATGCCCCAGCATCTACAATTTTCTCACTTTGGGCATGACTCAGTGTTTCACTGTTTTAGTGAAGTATAGAAAGTTGAAATGCCTGTTCATAAAAACCATGTTTACGCACACATATTCATAGACTTTCTTGGACAATTTTAGTCTTTTTGAACAGTATATACATATCAAATTTCATGAGAAGGTCTTCACTGAGATTGTTTGATTCCAATTAAGACTCTAAAATAAAGAGTTTTAAAAAAGAATTTAACCTATAATTATTAGGATTCTTTAGCATATTAATAAAATGTAAACAATACATATTTTGGACTAAAGTTAAACAACCTTATGCCCAGATTTTTTCACCTTATGCTTTGAAAATTATATATTTACATGTCCTTTTCTGGAAATACTTCATTCAACGGGTGACATTCATGGCATCCAGGAAAATGATCCTTGATGATCGTATAGATGCCTCAAAAGAAACCAATAAAATATAATGAAAACCATTTGTCACTGATAGATGTGTGCAAAGGCATTGCTAATTTTGAGAACCAAATAAAAATTTTAAAAAATCTTTCTAAAGACACCGCAAGCCTTTACTTTTATGAGATGAGAATGACAATAATCTGTATCCCTTCCTTGTTCTTTTTAGTTGACCTTTGTAAATAGAAAGGCTACTTACAAATAAGGTTATAGTGATCCTGGTTCAAATATTTCTGACCTCCTAGGTGAATGTGAGATGAAAGTAAGACTTTATCAGAGACTTGGTTTGAATTGGGCTCTGTGAAGCCATAGCTAAATATGAGACTGAATGTGAGTGGCTGGTCAGTAGCTGTGAATTAATAGAAAAAAAAAGTAAAATTAATATTAAAATTCTTGAGATCTGATTTATTCATTTATTGAGACTAATCAGATTTGATCCCTGCCCTCCTGAATGAGGACATTCAAGACAGTGAAGTCAGAAGGTAGAACCTGAGGACAAAAACCCCAAGGCAGAAATATACTGAGAGAGACTTGTAAAGTCACAGAAAAAGCAAAGAGTGGATACCCAAAAAGAAAGGGATTCCTTATTGCTTTTGTTGTCTATTAGCCTTTTGAACGTGACACAGTATGAAATCTAAAACATCTGGAAGTAAATTAAAAAATTCTGTCAATTATACAGGAATTAACGTAATTTCTAAAATCCTAGTTCAGTACCGTTTATAACTGAGTGAATTTATTGAGCGTTCCTTTAGATATTTGACCTTGTTTGTAGTCAAAAAATATTTAACTAATTAAACTTAGTCACAAAGAAAGGAGGTTACCATTAATAATTTGACATCAGGCATTGTTTCAATGGAGCCATTTATTCCAATTCACCCTGAAAAAATCACAAATGATCAGTCCTACAGTACTTTCATTAGCTAATCATTATTTCAGGCAGCCTGCTGACAAAGAAAAATCTTTACCTTTTTATTTTACAGCCTCCACATTTTCTCTCTGCCAGATGGGTGCTTACCTAATTGCAAAGCAGATTGTGTCTGTGTCTACAAAAGTGAATTGAATTGGAGACTTGAACATTAATCTAGAGGCCATATGTGTGTATGTTGTCCTAAGTAAATATGACAACAGCATCCAACCATCATTAAGCTCTCCTCATCTAACGGTAGAGTTCTATTTGCATTAATTCATCTATACCTTGATACTTTTCTAAGTGTAAAGTTAGATTAGCTATATCAGTGTCAGCCAGGGTCCTTATTAAATGAATATTGGTGGGCCTCACTCAATATCTGCATTGTCAGAATCTCTGAAGTTGAAACCTGGAGAATCTGAATTTTTAACAAACACCCCCAAAGAGTCTCCTGAACAGTGTTAAAGACAAAAATTATTCATGTCACCTGTTAAAGAATGGTAAAGCAGACTTTATTCAGGGGACTAGTATGATGGAGTTTTGCAAGAGGGCGGACAGCTTAAATCTGAATACAACATGAACAAGTGGAGCTTTAAAGCCGAGGAGCAAAAATAACCAAAAGTTAACGTCAGGGGTAAGAGAGATGCTGGCTAAATCAACTTGACAGAATTTTTGCTGAAGGTAGGCCAGGGCGATAAGATAATAAGGGATAAGGAATTTTTTTTTCTTTTTTTTTAGGTAAGGCAACCCTTGGTTGACCTCACAGATTAAAGGACTTTGTCATTTTACAATCCCTTAATTTTTATTTTTTATGCCTACAGCACCTGGTCTTCCTAGGCAGTCTCCCATTCAAGTACTAACCAGGCCCGACCCTGCTTAGCTTCTGAGATCAGCCGGGATCGGGCTTGTTCAGGGGAGCATGGCCATAGAATGGGATAAGGAATTTGAACTGATATCAAGCTTGGTCAGATACCAAGGGTAGGGGATGAAGAATTTCATCAGATATCATGGGTGGGGGATTTTCACTGAATTGACCCAACATGACATTTGCTAAAACTAGACTAAAGGGGCCAAGGGCAGAGCCCAGGGGCAAGGGCTAGTCAAAAAGAGCCTCACTAAAGTTTGGTTAAGGAGATAGTTTCTGTCAACAGTAAAGTCCAAAATGAGGTAGGTCAGGGATTTTGTGCCACCTCCCTCCACCCCCAAGGAATATTTGGCAATGTCTATAGACAGTTTTGATTGTCATGACTTTGGTTAGAAGGCAGTTGCTACTAGACAGAGGACAGGGATGCTGTTAAACATCCTAAAATGAACAGGGCAGTGTCAACAACAAAAATTATGTAGTCTATATGCAAATACGGATTTTTTGGTTGAGAAATCCTGTTTTACAGTGATGAATAATGTGTAATGGCAAACCGCAGAACACGCTGAGATTTCTGTCTTATTATCTATCGAAAACAGACCATTTACCTGAATGCAACAGAAAATCAAACTTGGCTCAAATTTTACCTGAAATTTACCTACATCCTCCTTTACATTTGAAGGCTTTTAACTTTATTTTCCATTCTAATAGTTCTTTTATAGGTAATGGCAGGGCCAGCTTCCTGGTGCGCAAACTGAACAGACCCACAAGACCCCACACTTACAAGGGCTCATGCTTGCCTTAATGGTGCGCTGCTATTGCTACATGCTGCTTAATAAATATTTAGTAAGGAATTCCACATTTTCAATTTGTACTGGGCTCTGAAAATTTATGTAGCTTGTTCAGGATGATGGTGTATTTCCGTATGAACTTTTGATTTTCAATGAATTATTCTAAATAGCATATAATAATGTAAAAAAGAATATTAAGGATTAATTCTGCTGAGGTAAACTTCAAACTTCTCTTAGAAAGTAATCTGAAAATCAGATGGTATTAGGAAAAAATGATTAGTCAGTTAAGGAATTTTAAGTCATTTTATAGAAAACAGTTCAAAACTAAGATCAAAGGTAATCAGAGCAGTTTAGGATAGTAAAAGAATGTATAGTCTTTTTCTCTCTTCAAAAAATAAGCTAGGAAAGAAACTGGACTGAGAGAAATATTTAGATGATTCTCATCTATATTTATCTCACTTTCTGCTCATGAAGGGAAAGCAGAAATTGTGTCAAAAAAAAAAAAAGATACTGTCTTTTGTTTCCATTCTATGTCACAGGCCCTCCTCTATCAGGTGATTGAGGGAGGCTATGAATTACAATTTATAGCCCTCTCTGTGTAGGAAAATGTGAGAGTTAGACCAAGAAGTTGGCTCTGATAAATTCAAAAAGTTTAGATATAGAATAAAATGTAGATCAACTTCAAGAGAGAAGTAGGAAGAAGTAATGGGTATTAGGCTCAAAGTTACTAGAATATACTTGGTAACTTTACTTGGTGTACCTTTAATTAAAATTTACTCTATTATTTTTATATATAATACTTTATGTTTGCAATACCTAAGTGAGGTCATACTTTTTTTGTGTAAAAATATTTAAAATAAGTGACAGAAATTCTACAACCCAGAAATCACAGCTTCTAGTTTTATGTCCCGCCACTATTTGTGATTCTGTATTCAACTTGCTCGAAGCTCAGAGTATATGGTCCTTATTATTGAATGCCAACCAAATTTGCTTGCTGATTTTTTTCTTTTTAAAAAAAAAATTTATTTACTTTATTTTATGGTGACATTGGTTAACAAAATCCAATAAGTTTCAGATGTACATTTTAACAGTAAGACATATATATATTTACACTGTGTATTCACCTCCCATAGATTTATTTCTGTCACCACATATTTGACTCCCTTTATCCTGTCACTTGCTGATTTTTTTGTTGTTTATTTCATTTTTTAGAAGAATTCTGGCACACTTGTGAGCTTGTTCTTAAGAGACCTTTAAAGGGTCTTCTTTTTCCCTGACTTATAGCTGCTCTCCATTTCTACTTTGACTTTAAGCATTTTTGAATCACCACAACAAATGTTGAATATTTTCAGTCTACTGATCTTTTCTACTCTCAGGCAATGGACTAGAGCTGCAGGAACAATCATAAGGTTTTCTTCTTCAGAGTGCCAAATTACTGTGCAAAGTCTTGAGTTCTACTATTCAAAGAATTGCACTATTACTCAAAGAATTCAAAAGCTGAAAATTACACTTAAAATCTATAGGTGATACTTATACTACATTTATATCTTACAACTTTCAGGAAGATTGCATGTCATTAATGCTTCACTGGCTACCAGCTGCATCTGGCACTCCATGCTGTATCCTCATTTCAAAGCCCCAAAGAACAGGCTGCTCTTCTTGAAACTCTTGCCAATTGCCTTGATAATTAGTGAGTCACTCAGCAGTTTGCTACCGAACAGAAATATTCCATGGGAGCTTTCATATTTTTCTCCATCTGAGAAAAATATTTTTGGTTGCCTTTTGGAACTCCTGGGTGCTAACTAATTGTTTTATCAGTTTTAAAATCCAATCATACTTCTGCAAAGACTCTGCTGAGTTTTCTATCATTTTGTCAACTGACTTCTATGGAACATCTACTTTGCACAAAGCACAAGTGGTAGCTGGCTATGTTTTCCAAAATATATGTTAGAATACATGGTCTAACAAGAATGAGTATGTTATTTAATATCAATAATGTAGTAGAATAATGAAAGCAGTCAAATATTGCTAATGAGAATTTAATCTGTCCAATCTTCCTGAGCAAAAAACCAACAATATATATCAAATGCCTTAAAGAGTCATTTTATTCTTTGCCATAGTAAATTTATTTCTGGATATCTATTAAGGAAATAATCAGATATACAGACAAAAATTATTCTTGCTTTTGTGAATTTTAGTTTTTGATACTGTTGAAAATAGAATAATCTTAAGTGCCATATATTAGAAAATGCTTACGATGCCAAAATGATTAAATAAAATGTTATATAAACATTAAGTTGCTTAATGGTAGAGTGCATTTAATATAATATTAAGAAATGAAATGCGAATTTTAAAAATACATATATATCTAAAGTAATTTTTAAAACAAAGAAAAATATATGGTCAGGGTTTGGTCAAGAAATAGAAAGCTCTATGTATTCCAGGAATTAAGGGTTTCATTTTGGATTTAGTTTTTCCAAAAAGAGCTATTATAATTCTCAGTAATCTCAGAGAAGCTCTAACCAATTACTCAGTCAACAGCAGTCAAATGAATAGTTCTTCAGTGCTCACTGACAGAGCCATGTCTAATCTCATGAGTGTTCCTAAGTTTCTCTGCCATTTCTTCCAAAGAATAACAGCCTCTAGAGGTTTTCCTCAGCTCTTCAAATCCCGTCTCTCACTTAGGAAACTCTAACTCAGATTCACAGGGGGAAAGGAATTTCAGGAAATATAGTTCTCAGGTTCTCAGAGGGAACTTCAGAAGTGATGGTGAAACCCTAAATTCACAGCTAACAATCTTGCACAGTAATATAAGGTTTACAGAGTTTATTTCTAGATAATGAAATTGTAGTGGAAGAGGCTATTACAGTCTTCTTAATATTTGTCTTAGTTTCTATATCTCTCACAGGTTGACTGTGTCAATTTTATAGTTTAAAAACTGTTTATGTTTAAAATGAGTATGGGAAATGAAACAGAAGGTTGGAAATTAGGGCTTTTGAGGGAAATCAGATATTTTTTAAATTAAAGTGTGTCAGCATCTCAGAGGTTTAGTAGGTACTTCCTGAGAAATCTCATCTGTTGCTATTTCAAAATCTAAAACACAACCATTTCTTCAGTTATGAATATACTGTTTCTGCTCAAAGGTTAGTAAAAAATATTTACTATGGACCTGCAGAAATAAAGCCTCTCTCACTCCTACTCTGTAAAGTAGTTTTAGGAATCAGGCACAGGTCTCATACCTCCATTTTGATAACTAAGTAACAAATGTAGCAGTCGGAAATGGGAGAGGAGGGAGGCAGTTGTTAAGTAGTTTTCAGGACAGGACACAAGCCTTTTCTACATGTATGTCAGGACTTAAGTTTGGGATTATAAAACCCAGGAGAAATTTTGCTAAATGCTTTAACACACAGCGCCTTGAACAGAATAGCCCAGGAGCTTAATTCCTCTGAATTCTTAAACTCTACTTCTGCTGGGAGGTTGACCTTTGGCATCAGTGACTGGAGCAGGGACAAGCCTAATTCTATAGACTGCTGTGGGAAGATACAAAAGAAAAAATTCTAGGGATTTCAAAGTAGTTGAAGAAAGTAAAATCCACCAAGTATGCAGATGAAATTATGTGAATAATTATGCAGCTTTACACACTGAGAAATGCTAAGGCATTAGTCAGGGGTCCCTAACCCCTGGGTCATGGACAGGTACTGGGCCTGTTAAGAACCAGGTCGTGTCACAGTGGTGAGTGGTGGGTGAGACAGCAAAGCTTCATCTGTATTTGCAGCTGCTCCCCAGCGCTAGCATCACTGCCTCAGCTCCATCTCAGATCATCAGGCATTAGATTCTCACAGGAGCACTGGTCTCTGGTGCCAAAACGGCTGGATCCACTGCTAAGGCAATTGCTGGTCCTCTGGGCTTCAAGAGCTAATGATGAGAAACTAGCCGAGGGCACTTAGAGGAGTCTTTTAGCTATGTGAAACCTCAAAACACTCATCTGTAAGAAAAAGGTGTTTGATCACATGCTTTCAAATTTCTTTCCAGCTCTGGCATTCTAGGTCTCTGTGACTCCATCACAGCTAGGACCTGGATGAAATGCCAAACTTGGAAATATTGTCTTCTGTTCCTCTCGCCATGCATCTTACTCTTCTCTTTCTGCTCTATTGCCCTTAAGTTCTATCCCAAAGCACACTCTACTTGGGATTTTTCCAACAGCCTAACCTTAGTCAGAGTTCATCAGCTCAGGGTCTCTTCCATTTCTAATATGATACATAATATGTGCTGCTGCGATGGTGTGAGCTAATGAGGTAAAAGTCTTGCCAGATGGCATATTTGCATTTTAACGGGGGCCTTCTGGAAACAATGCCTTAGTACAAAGGAGTGCTATAATGGGTGAGAATGCTATCAAACAAGGTAGCTTTTTTAAGGAGAAAGACCATGTATAATAAAAGGTAAGTCAATCAGAGTTTACCAAACTAAAACTGTATTCTTATTTTGAGCTCACAATACAGTGACAGGGATATTATTTTTTAAAATCTTTTAGGCATTGACTTGTACCTGAAATGAGGATATTTTCTTTCTTTTGGTGGCAAATTTTCATGTTTTTAATAAAGCTAGTAGACAGAGAATTAAGCAAATATCACACACTCTGATTAAAAGGTAAGCACGATGCTAAGCTACTGCTAAAATAAAAGGCAACCAGTAGATATTTCAGCTTGTATAAAAAGACATTTTCTACATACTATATTTTATTTTGATTCACAGATTAAAGTTGGTATATAATCTGAGATGTCTCTTAAAACTTCATGTAAAATTAACAGAAATACAAAGGACAGTGGTTTGTAATTAACTGGTAGCATACAGTTAATTAGATATTAAAATAAATTTTACATGTG
>NW_011888934.1:2629754-2636170 GCF_000151845.1 Pteropus vampyrus | reverse complement strand
TCTTAGGATATAATTTTTAGGTGTGCTGTAGTATTGCTGATTCTTAGTTGGAGTAAAGATAAAAGGAATAAATGTGAAGCAGACTATGAAGTTTCTGAATAGCATCTAATCCTTCAGTCCCTGTTTCAACGTGGTTTTTTTTGGTCTGTGCAGATCTTTATTTTCTGCCAGAAGGAATTTTTCTTACCTAAGTCAGGACGCTCTATCTTTATTATGTATACACGATCCATTTCCCCTTTCAGATACAAAAGAACATCATCTTTATCAACCATTATGGTTTGACAAAGGCACTTCTGCTTTACAGAAAAAAAATCTCAATTAAATATAAGGACTGAGTTCTTGAAAGAGCATGCATGAGTCAGAGTCACTACTGTCTGAGTGGAAATAGCATTATCTTAAGGATAATAATACTTGAGTTCTTTATTAAGGCAGAGAATGTAGAGCAGAGTAGGTCATGGTGACCATCTCTATCATAAAATATATATCTTAAACCTTACAAATTGCTTAGTTGCTTGTTTTTGTCAGTTATTGACTGTGCTTCTAGGACCATTGTTTGAATAGTTGTAGCATTATCTATATATATGCGTATGATGTCCTCTTACCAAACTCATAGACAAAATTTTTTTTAAATAATGTTTTTAAGGTTTCCTTAATCTGTAAATTCTGTTTATTCATGCATTCATTCCTTCAATAATTTTTTTAAATTTTTTATTCATTTAGTAAATATGACCCAAATAGCCTAATTTGTGCCAGACCAGTGAGTCTTAATCTTTCTTGCAATTTCTTTCAAAATTGTTCCTTGCATCTCTTTTAAAACATATCAATGCTGTTTTTAACTTTTAAAATTATAAATATTAAAGGGTAAACAATGAGAATATATTTTAGTTTTGAGGTAATGATAAAATAATACATTAAAATATGTGTAACTTAAACATTTTTAAAGGTAACTGGTTCTGTGGCTTTCCTACTATTACATTGTTCAATATTATTCAAGAAATGAGGAACTACTTTGGGAATTGCTACACATATTTTATCACTTCTCTTTAGGCAATCACTAGTCTTTGTATTGATGTATAATAGTGACAATTCTCCTATGTTAAATACAAATTGTATGTTATTTAATAAGGCAGAATTTTTTCTCTTTTGAAAAAATATCGATTGGTATTTCTTAAATTTTTCTGAAATGCGGGGCCCTAGTCTAAGAAGCTCAGAGACCATTTGAGAAGAAAGAAATGAGGAACCCAATCATCCATCCCAAAGATTCTAAATTATTAATATCCATCAGGGACAAGAAAAAGTGAAGCATGAAAAATTGCCATGGAGGTAAAAAGTGAAATGATCGTTAGTTGTTCCTGCATCAGGTTTAGTGGTGAAAGAAGATCTTTTTGTGTTTATGAAATTGAAGACTCTGAATCACGCTCAGCCACAGTCTACCAAAAAACATTCTCTCTTCTTGATAAAGTGTTCACGTGGCTGAGTCTAATGTGGTTCTGTGTAAGGAACCCAGGACAATTTGGCAGGTAAGACGGTGGACAAAAGAATAATGAGTTTAGGGCAAATGTTCCTTCTCAGAACCTGAAGGATCCAGAGTAGTCTGAAAAAGAAATCTTCACTCCCTAAAATGGGCAGGACCGAAACAAACAGTTCAGCCCTACCACCAGTCCTAAGACATGATCTTGTGACAGTGTGATGAGCTCTTGGAACCTCTGGTATTTTGTCTGTCTCTCAAGGAAACACATCTGTGCTCCAACTCTTACAACAAAGTTGTCACAACCAGTATTAGTCCTCAAAGAGAATTAATAATGCTGTGTTTTAGTAAGAGTGAGATAATAGTGGTGGCAGAAATGGCAAAGGCTTGGGTGAGCTGAAGGTCTCTAACCAGTCTGAGTTTCAGCAGCAAATGGTATTCACCCTTTGAATGTGAGATTGACATTAGATTTGACATCTTAGGAGACAGAAATACTCCTAATGAACTTTTGACATTCTAGACAGTTGGATGGAGCATGATGTATTTTGGAATACCACCAGGGACAGAAATTTGCACATAATCTAAAATAGAACACTCTAATTTCTCATATATGTAGTTACTTTGCTAGGTATAAAAATAGAGCTAACTGGAAAAAGATATTGCTTTGATGGACCTAGAAGGTATTTAAGTCAGACAGAGAAAGATAAACACTATATGATTTCACTTATAAGCAGAATCTAAGGAATAAAAAGAACAAACTAATCAAAAACAGACTCACAAATATAGTGGACAATTTGGTGTCGGACAGACGGGAGGGGCTTTTGTGGGGCTGGGAGAATAAGGTGAAGGGCTAAAGAAGTACAAATTAAGAGCTGATGGATGGTCATGGGGGATGGGGATCATGGCATAGGGAATGCAGTTAGCATTAATACGTTGGCTAGGTAGAGGGTTAGGAGAGGGAGGGTGCAATTGGGGGGATCATTTTATGAACTATACAGATGTCTAACCAATGTACTGTATACCTGAAACTAAATAAAATTAAAAAAAAAATTGAATGATTAAAAAAATAGAGCTAACCGAACAAACCAAATATTCAAGTTCCATTAACTTAAACTTTATTCAGAATTAGGGATAGATTAATAACATAACAAATCACCATCACTGATAAAGTTAAAATGAAAGGGACCCAATACTGTCATATCTCAATTACTATAATCAACCTTTCATTTTTAAAAACAAGTGCTCCTTCAGGAAAATAAAATTTAGTTAAATATATTTTTCAGAAAGTTTTTTAAATGTTTTAAATGTTTTTTAGGTAGTTTTTAAAAAAATAAGCATAAATTTTTGCTTTGTATCTTAATGTGTTCTTTTCACTTACTTGTACATCTTTATTGACCTCACTTATTGAAAAAAAAGCCTTTGTCATATTTTCTGGCAGAAGAATAAGCTTTCTGTTTTTGGCTAGGTCTTAAACTAAAATATAAATTTTACTCTTATCAAAAAATGTTAGTAGCACTCTCACCCAAGTAGTTTTTGGCTAGGTCTTAAACTAAAATATAAATTTTACTCTTATCGAAAAATGTTAGTAGCACTCTCACCTAGTAGCACTCTCACTCCTCACATTTGCCAAAGGATTGTGTGGTTGATTATCTGTTTTTCTGATAAAACCTCCAAGAAGACAAAAATTCAAAGTATACCTATGGTGTTATTTATTGTGCATAGAATTATAGAAAGTCTATACTTGAAATTCTTTGGCAAAGTCTAAGTAGCAAGTGCTTGAAGGTCCAACATGTATTGTATGATCATGATACTTTCTTCCCAAGAGACACAAAAATCTCAATTGCTTTTTGTAGCCAATCAAAACCAGCCTTGATTATCTAAGCTCCCTAACGAAGTCTGTGATATGATTGAACACATTAATTCTTTTTATATTAATCACATTTTTTCAAAGCACAATAACTGCTTTGTGATCATTTTCTTTTTTACTTACTTCACACATATTAGTAACTTAACAGATCATCAACATCAGTTGACTCATCAAATTGTATACACATTTTATGAGGACAAGCTTTGATAACATAGCACAGCATATCCTGTTTCACCTTATGAAGGGAATAAAGGAACAAAAGAACAAAGAATCCCACTGACAAGAACAAGAGATTCCACTGAAGCTTCAGTTGTGCAAGTCATGTCAATAAAATTGCTAACTGCATAAAGCTTTACTGATTTTGAGATATTGACACCTGAACAAAATATATGCATTCTGACCAGTTCTATGTTAAGACTTATTTAAATAACACAAACTCAAATGTCCCTAAGATTCTATTAGCAAAACTATTCTCATAGTCATTAGTGTCAAGGCCAGATCCGGTTGTGCTACTGGATTATTTCTAGCAATTTTCTAGCATGGTTGATGGTTAGAGATGTATAACATTGTAGTTGTGTCACAGATTTTTATATATAAGTCCACAATGAACACAGCTATAATTTAAATTTTATTCTTTCATATCATTCACAAAAGTATTCTGATTGGTATTCTGATTGCCAAATTTTGGTGTGGAAGTACTATGTAAGTAATACTTACATATCAGGTAGCTCATTTACCATGTTTTATTCATGAAATCTCCCAAAACATGATTATATTAATTTAGACTGTGACAGAACAACTTAACACATGCAATTTTCCACTGTGTAAAATTTGATAATGTGCTTAACTCATTAACTTGCATTTTTAATCAGCAGGTTGTACATGAAGAAGCAGAGGCATGCACAGATTAAGTTGTTTAAAGGAGTATAATTGGGATTCAAATACAGAAAGTTTAACCTACATCACTACACCATATCACCTCTCAATGCACTAACAAGTTACATACTGTCAAGCTGCAAATTACATTTTGTTTCTTTCAAGTCATAGTTTAATTTGTATATTTGAAGATTTGTCTTTTAAACAAGTCTAGAATAACTCATACCCTAGAAGAAAAATTTAGTAACTACTTTCAGTACAGTAGCACCTGGTAAAGGATGAACAGACACAGCCATTGCCTTCAATGAATTAACATTTTAGCAGAGAAATAAACAATCAAATAATAAAAATATAAAAAGAATCAGGAAGCAGGCTGGTCCTGAAGTCTTTTTCATTACTAACAAAAGATAAATATAGACTAAGTACATCTGTACCATCTTTTAAACATTTCTTCCTAATATCTATTACTTTATTGTCCTGTTTTCTTGTTTTTATGAGTAGGGAGCCCTCAATGTCTGGTCTTGTTATCCCGTACTCATCTAATTTCTAATATCTCCACTCTACATTGTATCATGGAGATGTCCTATGATTTAGTAAAACATCGATTCCTTTATCTTTAATGCTTTGCAGTAACTAAGATTACCACTGAGAGCAGAAGGAAATTGCTTTGTATTTCAGTCATTTTAAAACCTTTTAGTCAAATAAGCAATAGTTAAGTTATAATTATAATTTGTTATCTTTCAATTCATTACAAAAACATTTTCAAAATTCTTCACACTATATTATATAACAACTGGCCTCATATTGACAGTTATACCTTCACTTATCTCTTATTTCTCATGATTAAATTGTTTTCTATCTATTCACTTCGTATTTCTAAGGAGATAGCTAATTAACTAATTAATTAAAATTGATAAAATTTTATTTATAAAATAAAATCATAACATTGCAAGATTTTTATGTGATTCTTGAAATAATATTTGTTAACTTTTACATCTAAAATGAAAATGGAATCATTATTCAAAGTTTTCCAATTTTGTTAAAAAGGGTTGCTACTTCTCATTGCCTCTCTTTCCCTTATCAAAACCAACTAAGCAGTTGAGATTAAATAAAAAATCAAAGAAGTGATGATTAAAATTTTTTTCCTGAATTTAGTATGCATTTTTCAGCTATATTTCTACCTTCCAAATCAAAAAACAAAAAATACATTTTCTTCTTTTCCAAACTTCATTAGTTGAACTTATTGACCCATGTATTGTATCATACACACTACAGAATAATTAAATGTTTTGTTCTCTGCTCACATAAATAAAATATACTTAAAAAGGAAAATATAAGAAATTATAAAAATAAATTTTTCTAGCAATTCTTCAAGAAGAAATCATAAATATAACCATATTGTCCATAGATAGTACACTTATCATTAATTAGCTTCTTTAAAAATTCAATTAAGTATAGGACCTACTTCGAACCATAGTGAAACCTCTATAAGTAAATGTGGTCCTGAGAAGAAATTTTGAAAATAAAAATATTTTCATTCTTGGTAAAAAGAGCATGCCTCTGCTCATTAATTTTTAATTATCTATCCTCATACAATTTCCAAAAAGGCATAACGATAATCACTCCAATGGAATAGTTGTGAACTCTGTGCAAGAGCATTTGAGGTAATAAAGTAAAAATGCTTTTTGAAAAATGAAAGAGAAGTTTTTCTACATTCCTTTCTTCTTTTTCATCTTATTTTCTTGTTTCATTTTTTGACCAGGTTAAATAATAACTAGAAGTAAACATGAATTCAAAGATATAAGAAATTGGTATCAAGAAACCTATGTTAAAACACTGAAATCTTAAAACTTGAAGGCATTATTCTTCAGACTACTGTAGGTTCTAGAAAACAAGTTGAGAAAAATAAAATTTATAATCATAGAAGTACTGTATACTCTTTGTGTAATTTATAATCTCTAACATAAATGGCATAAATCTACATTTTCTTTTATGTACATATATTTTTGTGCAATATTTTTCTCTCATCATGAAACATCTCCAGGACTATAATTTGTCTCCCAATTCTTGAGGGAAACATCGCTTTGATTAATCTGTTTATGGACAGATCATTGATTAGACAAGGATTGGTTTTGTTCTTTAATTGATATATGCTGCCTCAATCTACCTTTGAGTAAGCTGTAACTCCTGGATCAAGTCATTGCT
>NW_011888934.1:2621356-2629704 GCF_000151845.1 Pteropus vampyrus | reverse complement strand
GAACCATAGTGAAACCTCTATAAGTAAATGTGGTCCTGAGAAGAAATTTTGAAAATAAAAATATTTTCATTCTTGGTAAAAAGAGCATGCCTCTGCTCATTAATTTTTAATTATCTATCCTCATACAATTTCCAAAAAGGCATAACGATAATCACTCCAATGGAATAGTTGTGAACTCTGTGCAAGAGCATTTGAGGTAATAAAGTAAAAACGCTTTTTGAAAAATGAAAGAGAAGTTTTTCTACATTCCTTTCTTCTTTTTCATCTTATTTTCTTGTTTCATTTTTTGACCATTGTTAAATAATAACTAGAAGTAAACATGAATTCAAAGATATAAGAAATTGGTATCAAGAAACCTATGTTAAAACACTGAAATCTTAAAACTTGAAGGCATTATTCTTCAGACTACTGTAGGTTCTAGAAAACAAGTTGAGAAAAATAAAATTTATAATCATAGAAGTACTGTATAATCTTTGTGTAATTTATAATCTCTAACATAAATGGCATAAATCTACATTTTCTTTTATGTACATATATTTCTGTGCAATATTTTTCTCTCATCATGAAACATCTCCAGGACTATAATTTGTCTCCCAATTCTTGAGGGAAACATCGCTTTGATTAATCTGTTTATGGACAGATCATTGATTAGACAAGGATTGGTTTTGTTCTTTAATTGATATATGCTGCCTCAATCTACCTTTGAGGAAGCTGTAACTCCTGGATCAAGTCATTGCTATGGTCTTTTTAAGGCAATATCCCTTGATCTGACCTGTATCCATTTAACTATCTATTTTTGTCAATGATCTTACATAGCATCTTGAGACATTTTATGTTTGGCTTTTGGTATGCATGTTCATTTTCTATTACTGCTTAAAACATTATCACAAACTTAGTGGTTTCAAACAATTCCCATTTTATTGTCCTGGTTTTCAAGCGTCAGGAATGTGAGCATGGTGTTGTGGGGTTCTCTGTTCAGATCTCTGAGACTGCAATAATGATAATGGTGATAATAATGGTAAGGATGACTGCAATCTCATCTGAAGCTCAAGGTCTACTTCCGAGCTCACATGGTTATTAGAAAATTAATGTTCTTACAGCTACAGAACTCATGCCTGCTTGCTTCTTCAAGGACAGCATGAGAAGGAATTTCTGACTTCTGGACCTTCTTTTATAGGACACGGCTGCTTAGGTCAGGCCCACTAATGACACTCTCCCTTTTGATTAATACAAAGTCAAGTAAATTAGGACGCTCATGAAATCTGCAGAATCCCTTCACTTTCTCCAGATGACATAATAACCCAATCGTGGATCAACAGCCTTCATATCCGTAGGTCCTGCCACACTCAAGGAGAGAGAACTATATAAGACAATGGGTCATTCTGGGATTATCATAGAATTCTGCCTACCAGATTGTGCTACTTTTTTATTCTTTCTCAATATATGAATTGGTTATATCCAAAGATCCATACCTTTTACTCTTTAATTGGTGAAATTATCGAGAATTCTTTTTCTTGGTTTCTTAATAATTATTATGTAGCTCTGTATTTTAAAATAATAAAAATAGCAGTCTTTCTATATGTCAACACTGTTATAAAAGCTTTACATACATTAACTAATTTCATTCTTATAATAACCATATGCTATAGATATTATTATCTCTATATTAGATTGAGATACAGAGAAGCTAAATAATTTGCCTAAGGAAGTGCTTTATAATTATAACACAAGAAGTCACAAATAAAAGTTTGATAAATTTAACTTTATGAAAATCTAAATATTTTGCTTTGAAGATGCCTTATAAGTAAAGTGAAAAGATAAATCTCAAATATGTGTGTGTGTACATATATATACATACACACACATGTATATGTCTAACTTATGTAAAACACACTAATACTGTGATATTAATATAAAAGACACCTTTAAATAATGAAAAGTCAAAATAAATTTCTACAGGAAAATGCGGAAAATATATAAACAAATAGTTCTAAGAAAATAAATATAAATGACTCTATAAAAATATATCCAATCTTACTCATAGAAAGAGAAATGCAAATTAAAGCTAAAATTTTACATCACATTTTATGTAATTATAAAAAAGCTTAACAACATTTTTTGTTATTGAGAATGTAGAGAGGCAGACACCTTGATGTATTGCTTGTGGAATTTTAGATAGGTACAATCTTAAATAGGACTGTTTAGCAAAACTTTTAAAATTTTAAAACGAGAATGCCTTATGAACCAATAGTAAGGTTTTATATCTATAGTAATTGAGAAAATCTGGTTCTGGCAGAAGGACAGATACTTAGGTGGTAAAAGGAACAGAATAAAGAATCTAGGAAAAAAGAAAGTCCCCAATTAATTTTTGACAAAGATGTAAAGCAATCTAACAGAGGATAGATGAACTTATCAACAAATAGTCCTGGACCAATTGGGCATCCATAGGCAAAATAATGGGCTTTGACTTAAATATCAAATGTGGTCAAAGATGTACAGACTGTAAAATGCTCCAGCCACTCTTGAAAAACAGTTGGAGTTTCTTATAAAACTGCACATGCAATTGCTACACAACCTAGTAATTGTAGTCACAGACATTTATCCCAGAAAAATGAAAATGTATATTCACATAAAGTCCTATGCATAAATGTTCATAGAGGCTTTATTATAATAGCCAAATACTATAAACAATACAAAGGCCTTTTAACGGTTGAATAGTTAAACAAACTGGTACATCTATATCATGGGATACTACTACTCAGAGAGAGATTTTAAAAAATCAACTGTTGATAACATACAACTCTGATGAACGTCAAGGGAATTTTGCAGACGAAGAGTAAATCCCAAGAGCTTACATACTCTTTGATTCCAATTATATAGCATTCATGAAATGATAAAATTATAGAAATGGAGAACAGATTGGTAAGTGCCAGGTGTTAGGATAGGATAAGAAAAGTGAAGCAAGTGTGAATATAAAAGGGCAGCACAAAGGATACTTGTGGTGAAAGAACTGTTCAGTATTTTGACTGTCGGTGAATACATGAACCTACACTTGCAATAAAATTTCATAAAACTATATATACCACAGACACAAATACACACACATACACATACACAAACACACAATGAGTATAACTGGAGAAATCTGAATAAGATAGCTAGATTTTATCAATGTCAATTTCCTAATTGCTATATTTTACTATAATTTGCAAGGTGTTACTATTTGTAGAAACTGGGTAAATCTCTGTATTATTTCTTACAACTATATGGGAATCTACAATTATCTCTAAATAAAATGTTTAATTAAAAAAATTATCTGTGACTTGGTAATTCTATTTCTAAGGTACATCCACATAGGGACAAAAACCACAAATAGAGTAAAATCTATATGGCACTGTTCAAAATAGCAAAAGGTTAAAAAAGAATCTAAAAATTCATCAAAGTAGGATGCATTTATACACCTCATACAATGGGGTTATTCACAAGTAAAGAGAATGAAGTATCATCTCTAATGAATGGCTATGGAAAGATCTTCACGCTATGTGAAGGAACAAAACTCCTTTATATAGTGAGACTTTATTTGGAGGAAAAAAATGGCAAAGGGAAAAGAAACTAGGAGTGACTGGGAAACTGAACTCTATAATTGTGGCAAGCATGGAAGTGTATTGCTCAAATCTGCTGGTACGGGAAGCACAAATGACAGCCCTAGATGCCAACTTCTGGATGCACGACAAGATTCATACAGAGGTGATGCTTTCCCCAGATTGCTCAGAGCCAATGACCAAGCACCACAGTGGTTCTAGTGCCATTTTCTCTAACAGGTAATCATTTAGTATTTCTTTAACAATTCTGGCTAGAGGATTTATCATCAGCCTGGGTAAAAGTTTCTTAAAATTACTCCAAAATCAGAACCTTCTTCCTCAACTATTCTGCTTTCATAGGTACCAGCCCTGCAGAGAATACTGAAGGCTTCCCTACCTACTACTGCTCTCTCTTCTTTTATCCTTTACAGCTGTTTTGCCTCATTAACTTTTTTCATGTCTAATCCCATCAAGTATCTGCTTTTTGGAGTACCCTAACAGAAAACTATTTTGTGCCATAACCATATATTAGTTTTAGGAATATTAAAATCACATATTTCAATTAAAAATATATTTGTATCAGGAAGCTGGCTCATAAAAAGTTTTAACACACATAAAACTACTTAAGAATTCTCCAATTTTCTTTGAATAACTTCTCATTCCACACCTGATATAAGTTCGATGGGTTTGTTAGTCAAGGTGTGCCAACCAACCATCTCTAAACTGATGGATTTGAGGATGGCACCTCAAAGAGGTTAACTTTTTAGTTGCCGCTACTTGTATCACCACATCCACCCTGGTTCCTGGACTCCTGGAAATTTGGCTTTCAAATTACAGGTATTCTTTAAGTCTATGAATTACACTCAGATCTTTCTAAAAACTTTTTCTTTACTAAAAATGAACAGATTTGTAGATTAAAGTTTCACAGATACTAAAATAATACTTTCCTAGGAAGAAGAGGAGAGTATTAATAATTTTTTGAACCTGCTTATCTCACCCATTATGCCTGTGTACATGTCACCACTGAACATTCTCATGACAAATACTGTAGAGTATATTTGATGAATTCTGACCTCACTTGAAATATAATACCCTCCCTCCTATTTATCATCTTAAGGAAGAAGATTTTGCTAAATTTATCCTTACTTTTTCTGTCTCAGGAAGCCAAAACTACATACAGTGAGTTTTATTAAAACTATATGGAGTGAGTTTTATTAAAATGCTTCATTTATTTTAATACTTCAAGATTTATACTTTGAGATTCTTATATGTTCCACCTCAATCTATACCATGTCCATAGTCAGTAGGGCATATACCAAAGTTCTTCTATCCCATATTGAGAAATACATGAGTTAATCAATGTTTCTCATAAGTTTGACACTGACCGAAATTCTCCTATTAGGCATTTATTCCTTTGTTTAACTAAATTTTATTTAATTAATGAGTGCTTACTATATGCAATATTCAAGGCGCTTTGCCTACATTAGTTGTAAGGCTAACACTAGATTACTTGTAACATTGGAAATGAGATACTCTTCATCTCATTTTAAATATTCAGAGGTTGTGATTTATAGAAGTAAAATGAATTAGCAAATGTCACTAGAACGTAGGAAAAAATGAGATTCTAGCTAGTCTTTGATTGCAAATGTCATTCTATCTTTACTCTAGTAGACTGCCTTTCATAAAATACGGATACTTATGGGAAGGTATTAACGTTTAATCAATATTTCTTGAGCACGTAGACCGTGGACATTACTACACTAAGCACAGTATAGGAACTTCATGAATCTTTTCTGTTTGATAGCAGCCCCTAAAACTTACTAAGTACTCAATAAATGTGAACTATATTGAGTTATAATTGTCAGTCATAAGTAAATTGTCAGTCATAAGTACTTTAAATATAAATCGATGTTATTGGATACTTTCTATCTAATAATTAGCTTTGAGAATTTGAGTGTAACTGGAAAGAGAAAGTAGAACACTTTTGACTGGTTGAGAAACCTTTAGCAAGGTCCTTATATCTTTGGGCTCTGGTTTAGGATTTATAAAGGACAAGAAACAATTATCTTATGTACCTTAAAGAAATAAAAAATAGAGCACCTTGTGACATGTCTGTTGACAAAAAAGCAAGAGTGGATTTGGTACTGGAATGTATGAGTTGATCATTGTTAACATAGAAAAATAAATGTAATTAGTTTCCTGGTGTAATCCCCTTGCTCCTCTCTTTCTAAACTATGATGATTGGTAAATGATTGGTAATGATTGATCCCTACAGAATACTCCTTTAGAAAGAAAATTGATAGTTTATAATATAGTAATTAATAATAAACATCATTAAATACTTATCAATTTTAAACATGAAAGACTTTTCTCCCATAATTCAGGACTTGATACGATTTTTAAAATCCAAGTAAATAGAGTCAGTGTTTCGAGCATATGGATTCATCCAAAATTAAGTTTCTGGACATTAAAAACTATTATGCAAATATAAACAAAAATATTTATTTTCTAGTATAACTTACCAACTTGATTCAACTGTCTTTTAAAAGGCTCACTATTCTTCATATGTCTTCTTATGACTTAAACTAACTTAATTAAAATGTATTTGCTTATACCATCATATAATAATATGTAATAACAACTGCTTATACTATAAATATTTCAAAGGGCTTTCACTTAAATTACTTCAATTTTAGCGACTTACATAGAATTAAATAGCAAGTGACTAGTGGAGAATGAGCCAGAAACTGAGTTTTAAGACTTACTCTCTATAGAAACTCAACTGTGTCCTAAACTGAGTCAATTTCAATCTTGAAACTGTAGACCATCTTTTATAACTCTTGGGGACTGGGAGATTTTATCTCATTATTCAATTAATTTGTTTGAAATAGAATGTGGCTAGAAAGTAACTGAAAACAAAATTAAAGACTTTTTTTAATAGAGGTTCACATTTCTTATTTGGATGACAGCGGGGTTTTTTTTATTTGTTGTTTTTTTTTAATGTTAAACTTGTTGTGGGACCACTAATCTTTTGGTTCATGAATTTTTTTAATCTAGAAAATTTTTCTCATTTCTATCCTTTTCATTTCCTTATGCGCTTCATCTTTTCAGATTTTAGGTGACCAATTTATTTCCTCAGCCACACTTTGGTACTGCTGGCAGTAACTCATATTATAGTCCAGGATTTATTATTTTAACATGGGAAGACCCTCTGTATGAATATAATAAAGTAGGAAAAAATTACATTACATTTTCCACAAATGGATAAAAATTTTACCTCTACAGAGATAACATTAAGTTTAAATAAAATAAGACTCAGATTTAGAATTTATGCATTAGTCAATCACGTACTTAGTGATTCCACATTTATGTCTCTCTGAGCTCTTTTTTCATTAAAGTGTTAGAAATTTACCTCAAAAATTTCAACAAATTGATACTTTTGTCTGATGCTGTTGCCTTACCCACCGGATTGATAAAGATGCAATAAATATACGTTTTACATCTTCCGGAGCTGGGATCAACAGCAATAAAAGAATGGCTAGGACAAGAAAATAATTTTTTTATTATTATTCTTGACCTAGCAAATACAAGAAACTTCAGATAATATTCATCATTTTTATTCAGAGTAAATTTCAACTTAATGCATCTTATAGAATTTTAAATAACTAATAAAACCAAAGAATTCTCACTATCATTTTTTATATAATTGCTATACATTTTTGTAATTATAAAAATCCAAGTTTATTGTTAAAATATGTAGAAAACACAATAAAACTCAAAAATGAAAATTCATCTACATACAATCATCACTCAAAGAAAACATAGGACCCTCCCTAATAACTCTACTAACCAATTCCACTGAACATCAGCCGTTAAGAGGGGCATTCTCTGCTTTCTTAGAGACTTCCTTCATATTTGGTCCTTATCCCTCTAATTTAGAGCTCTTCTAAATTTCAAGATTTTCTGGTCTTGTTTCCCTTGAGTACCTATTACTTCCTTACAATTATTGACATGTATTTAACATCCTTTACTAACTCTCAGTGCTGATGTAGTCTTGTCATACTGTTTACTTCTCCTTAATAATTCCAAGCAGGTGAGGAATAAAAAGCCAAAAATATATTTATGTTACAGTCTTCTCCAAAAATCTCTAAGGATTCTATGTTTTGAAAAATAAAAACTCAATCAATAATTTCAGCATTTTAAGATAATTACTTATTTACTAAAGATGAATAAAAAAATTCTAATAAAATAAGTTTTGATAAATTTAGTATTTTTATCACAGAAATAAACTGAATTTAAAATTAAAAATAAAGATATCATGCAAGTAAAAGTAAACACAGGTGACAGAAATAGCTAAAAGTCAAATGAAGAACCGGAAAAAGAGAGAAAAGGGGTTAAGGTAGATCATTACATGCATATTGCTTTGTTTGTATATTCTCAAGAGTGGTAATAAACTAGCAAAGTCCAGTCATTATGAAGGAAAGGGAAAAAAAAAAAAACCAGGAATATGTGATTAGTTTTATTTTACACAAGAACTTTCAAGAGCAATAAAACACATTATAATCACCTATTAAAAACTTGAGCATATTCTTCAAAAACTTGTCTATCAAATATCACGAATTATTTCTCAGTAAAATGTTACAATGCTCTTTTTTAGTCATGTTTCATATGATGGTATATACCTCACAATATTTATTTTATAAAAAACTTAAAAGTAAAATGGATGTGTATAGTCAATGCATGCACATGCGCATACAGAAAAAAAAA
>NW_011888934.1:2617506-2619716 GCF_000151845.1 Pteropus vampyrus | reverse complement strand
CTCTCCCCTTTGGCAGTCACCAGTTTTTTTCTCTGTATCTGTGAATCTGTTTTCTTTTAGTTTGTTTATTTTGTTCCTTAGATTCCACCTATAAGTAAAATCATATGGTATTTATCTTTCTCTGTCTGACTTATTTCACTTAGCAAAATATACTCTAGGTCTATTCATATCATTGCAAACGGTAGGATTTCATTTTTTTTAATGGATGAGTAATATTCCATTGTATATATGTACCATAACTTCTTTATCCAATCAATCGTTGATGCGCACTTAGGTTGCTTCCATATCTTGGCTATTGTGAATAGCACTGCCATGAACATAGGGGTGCACAGATATTTACAAACTAGTGTTTGTAAAAGAAGTGCAATTGCTAGGTCAAAAGGTAGTTCTATTTTTAATTTTTTGAGGAACCTCCAAAATGTTTTCTAGAGTGGCTGTACTAATTTGCAATCCCACAAACAATGCATGAGGGTTCCCTTTTCTCCGCATTCTTGCCAATTTTTTTTTTTTTTATTGATGATAGCCAATATGACAGGTGTAAGGTGATATCTCATTGTGGTTTTAACTTGCATTTCTTTGATGATTAGTGACCTTGAGCATTTTTACATATGTATGCTATCTTTGGAGAAATACCTATTCAAGTTTTCAGCCCATTTTTTAAATTAGATTTTTGTTTTTTTATTGTTGTTGTTGAGTTGCATGAGTTCTTTATATATTTTGCTTATTAACCCCCTATCAGATGTATCATAGGCAAATATCTTTCTCCTATCCAGTAGGTTGTCTTTTCATTTTGTTGATGATTTCCTTTGTTGTGCAAAAACTTTTTAGTTTGATATATTCCTGTTTGTTTACTTTTTCTTTTGTGTCCCTTTCCCAAGGAGATATATCAGAAACAAAATTCCTTAGAGCAATATCAGAGAGTTTACTGCCTATGTTTTCTTCTAGAAGTTTTATGGTTTTGAGTCTTACATTCAAGTCTTTTATACATTTTGAGTTTATTCTTGCATATGGTGTAAGAAAGTGGTCCAGTTACATTTTTTGCATGTATTTGTCCAGTTTTCCCAACACCATTTGTTGAAGAGACTGCCTTTATCCCATTCTATATTCTTGCCTCCTTTGTCATAGATTAAATGACTATATAAATGGGAGTTTCTTTCTGGGTTCTCTATTCTGTTCCATTGATCTATGTGTCTGGTTTTATGCCATTGTCATGCTGTTTTCATTACTATAGCCTTGTAGTACAGTTTGATATCAGGTAGTGTGATACCTCCAACTTTGTTCTTCTTTCTCGAGATTGCTGTAACTATTTGGGATCTTTTATAGTTCCATATAAATTTTCAGATTATTTTTATCTAGTTCACTGAAAATATCATTGGTATTTGATAAAGATTGCATTGAATCTATAGATCGCTTTGGGTGGTATGGCCATTTTAACACTGTTGATTCTTCCTACCCATGAGCACAGTATGTGTTTCCATTCATTTGTATCTGTAACTCCTTTTTCCAATGACATAATTTTATGAGAACAAATCTTTTACCTCCTTGGTTAATTTGTACTCTAAGTATTTTAGTGTTTTTGATGCAATTGTAAATGGGGTTGTTTTCTTAATTACACTTTCTTCATTGATGTATAAAAATGCAACTAACTTCTGAATATTAATTTTACATCCTCCTACTTTACTGAGTTCATTTATCTGTTCTAACAGTTTTTTGATGGAATCTTTAGAGTTCTTTATATATAGTATCATGTCATCTGCAAATAATGACAGTTTTACTTCTTCATTTCCAATTTGGATAACTGTTATTTATCTTTCTTGTCTGATTGCTATAGCCAGGACTTCCAATACTATATATTATATATATATAGCAAATGTTTTACTGGTGGTGAAACCTGGTGGTGAAACCTGGTGGTGAAAGTGAGCATCTTTATCTTGTTTCTGATCTTAAGGAAAATGCTTTTAGTCTTTTCGCTATTGAGTATAATGTTAGCTATAGGTTTGCCATATATGGCTTTTATTACATTGAGGCATGTTCCCTCTATTCCCACTTTGCGGAGACTTTTTATAGTAAATGGATGCTGGATTTTGTCAAATGCTTTCTTTTGCATCTGTTGATATAATCATATGATTTTTATGTTTCGATTCATTAATGTGGTGTATCACATTAATTGATTTGTGAATGTTAAACCAACCTTGCATCCCAGGAATAAA
>NW_011888934.1:2610563-2616561 GCF_000151845.1 Pteropus vampyrus | reverse complement strand
ATAATATACATTTTTATTTGGTAATCTTTAATAGCATTTTGTTAAGATTTCGTACTAAGTTTAACAGTGTCCCCTGAAAATTCATATCTACCTGGAACCTCGAAATGTGACCTTATTTGGAAATAAGATATGAGCAGATGAAATTAATTAAGATGAGGTCATACTATTTGAAATCTAACAACTGCTCTCTATATAAGAAGGCATCGTGAAAACACAAAGACACATATTGCAGAGAATACCACGTAAAAGATGGAGGCAGAGACAGAAGTACTGTGTCTACGAGCCAAGAAATGCCAAGGATTGCTGAAAGTCACCAGAAAGTAGGAAAAACGTATGGAATAGATTCTTCTTGAGAACCTCCAAAAGGAACCAACGCTGCCAACACCTTGATTTCAGACTTCTATTCTCCATATCTGTGATAAAACAAATTTTTGATGCTTCAAACTACCCTGTCTGTGCTATTTTTTGTTATGGCAGTTCTAGGAACTAACACAGAGCTCTAGGAATGTGCTGAAGCATAATACTGTCTATGCTATGTCGCATAAATGCTCAAGAATGTTGGGTGGCAGTAACATTAAACCAGTGATTTTTCTAAATTAATGGCTAAAAAAATAGGTTACAGGAATATATAGTGATGTAGCATAACAATCTAATAAAATGCATGTGTTAAAATATAATATTTTCAGAATGGTAATCTCTAAGAGTTGTATACAAAATTTTAACATCTTTTTTTAGCCCAGCCAAGAATATATCATAAACCCTTTCCTTCTTTTGTCATGAATTTTCTACAGCAATCACTAATGTAGCATATTTCTGGACCTATAATTCTCGGCACTTCTAGACATGACTAAAATAAAAGAAAATTATCAACATAATTTTTAATATACAGCGAGAACTCTACATCTGACAATTCAGAAATTATGTGAGTAGATTGGATATGCGAACTCCCTTGTGAACTAGCAAATAAAGACTTTAGCATCCACATGTTTCTTTAGTATTCAGCCTACCCAGGCCTAAAATATATGTGCTATCACCTCATTGCTCAAAATAAATGCATTTTCCCTGGAGTCAGTGGCTCGGTTCTTCCCCAGGGCCAATTCTTTATTTGCTACTAAGTCAACTACTGAAGCCAGAGAGATAAAATCAGTAGCTTAGTTGCTATCTTTCTGTACCTTCTGGGAAACAAATGTCAATTTAGTCTATATTTATTTATGTTTATTTCCTATCTGGTCCTCCCCCACCCCCATGGGCCTATGGATCCAAATCTCACAATCTGACCAATTCTTCAATAAAAAGAACAGTTAACAGTTTTGTTTTGTTTTCCCTTGTGGTCACAAATTTATTCTTTAAACTCAAAGAAAAAACACTTTCAAATACCCAATTTCCACTTTCCTTTTGTCTTTTTCATGGCATGTCTAGTAACACTTGGGCCTTGCTTCCTAGGCAGTCTTATATTCAGAGATGGTCCCTATCATGTATTTCTATAGTAAATGCCTATGTGCATCAGTATGTGTGTGTGTGTGTGTGTGTGTGTGTGTGTGTGTGTGTGTGTGTGTGTAATATTTTTAAGACTGGTGCCACTAAAATATTTTAACTATAAAACAAAACTAAAATTAATAATATCTGAAAGAATTTAAAATAACTTGAAAACCACCTGACCCCTTACCCTCACCTTCCATAGGCTGTTATAAAATTAAATATTATAGTATGCTTTACTAAGTACACATTTGTAATTTTGCTTATGTGAAGTCATATTTCTACATCTTTATAAATAAAAATATTTACAGAATACTCTGACAAATAGGTTTTCCACTTATAAATATGGAATACATCTTAATAGCTACTGGGGAGAAAATAATTGTGCAAAGGGAAAAAAAGGAGGCTTGAGAAAGTAAGGAGGGGAGGTGGAAAGAGAGGTAAGAGAAAAGAGGAGGGGAAGGGAGAATAGTTGAGGGGAAATGAGAGAAAGGAAAGGCAAGAAGATAAAGAAAGCAGGAAGAAAATGGGAAGGAAAGAAGAAAAAAGGGAGGTAAAAATAAGCAAGAAGAAGTAGTATAATCACACAAATAGAAACAATTTGACTCTCTAAAAACAAAACAAAACAAATAGAAAAATGAATTGTTATGCCCAAGACTGGCAAGTTAGGATCCCCATTATGCACTTGGGATAGATATACAAAGACTCGGGAATTGTATTGCATACCTAAAGCTGTACATAAATAAATGTCAAATTCTTTTTTAACATGGGGTTGATATTTTCATGGTAACAGAATGAAACTGAAGACTCTTAAAACCAATGATTTTCAAGGTGTGATCCCCAGGATCTGAAACATCAGTATCATCAGGGTACTTGTTAGAAATGTAAATTCTTAGGTCTCACAGTACATGCACTGAATCAGAAACTCTAGAAGTTGGGTCCTGGAATCAGATTTACCAAGTCCTCTAGGTCAGGGGTCCTCGAGCCCTGGGCCAGGGACCAGTACCGGTCTGTGGCCTGTTAGGAACTAGGCTGCAGAGCAGGAGGTGAGCAGCATACAAGCAAAAGAAGCTTCATCTGTTTTTTCAGCCACTCCCCAGCACTAGCACCACTGCCTCAGCTCCACCTCAGATCATCAGGCATGAGATTCTCATAGAACTGTTCACTGGTGCCAAAAAGGTGAGTCTGATACACGCTGAATTTTAGAAATCTTTGCTTCAAACCATACCTTTTGAAGCAAAGTTATCTGCATGTTTTGTTCAAACAGCAGCAAAACAATGTTTCAAAGAAGACACGGTATATGAATCAACCGATGTCATTTTAAATGAGTGCTACTGAACCAACTATTCTATTATAAAAACCTGAAGCTGAAGACATAGCCTTTCATTTTTCCACAAATTTTAAATAATGTATGGACTAATTTGCAGTCATATTTTCTAATATTTCTCTGCTCAACATCCTAAATTCTATAAGAGTCTTATAGTCAGGGCCCCTGTGTCTGAACTTTCTGAGGACTAGAGTTGCAGTGATGAGGCATCATGAGATCCTATCTCTGGGTTTCCACATGCCTCAGACTCTGAGGATTCAGGACTGTAATCCTCCTAGAATACAGAAAGTTTCCTACCATGAGACAAAATCAAGCCTTTTAATCTCAGGAATGCTGGGTGGCTAAAAACAGATGACAGTCAATCTGAGTTTCCCAAAAATAATATTTAAAAGAAGCTTTTGAGCTATTACTGAAATATTGCTCATGTTCCTTTTGTCCACAAGTATGAACCAGTAATGTGCTAGAACTGAACCACACTTTTTACTCAGAACTGATTATTAAATTTTAAAGACTCTCACAAGCTAATTTTAAACTCAGCTGTTTACTAAAAATTATATAAATAAAACAGTATTAAAAACAAAAGCAATAAATCACTTCATAATTATTTTACTCAATTTTTCTATGATCTAGGATTTAAGGTCACAAAGATTAATTGTATCATACACTATGTAGTAGTGTGTTACTGCGTAATTTCTCCCAACTCTGTATTCAGTGACATAATGTTTGTAGTCCAAAGAGGTCATGGAAGAGTATTACCACCATGAAAATTGGCAAACATGACAAATTATTGTGCTTTTTTCCCTCTGGAGAGTCAATTGTTAAACATTTATCTGCACGCCACTGACTATGACTGAAGATTGCTAGAAGTCCTATTAAAAATTGCTTTTGAAGAACAGACAGTGGACATTGAAAAGTTACTATATAGCTGAAGAAATGTCATGAAGTTCACAAAAGCCAAAGTTACTCAGTTAAAAATTTTCTTAACTGATTATAAAAATTTTCTTATTGAACTTATTTACTGATTATTAAAAAATTCGCATTTTTTTTATTTAATCAAAAACTTAATGTGCAAAAGAAAGGGTGAATGGTTAAAATACAAACTTTTGAAAAACTTTAAAATCTTTTCCTTGTGCTTAACAGAATTATATTATTTTCTGTCATAGATTTTCATTAATTTCTCTTTCCCTTACTATGATGACACTTTCATTCACTTTAAGCTACATCTCTGCACCTTCTTTCTGAAAACATAAAATGTCCTTTTGAAAATCAACCTTTACTAGTGAGTGAGAAGTAATTGGTTTCTTTTTTTCAGCTTTTAAACAGGAAATATAAAAGGACAGGGCACAGTGAATATTGAGGCAATTGAACCTGCATGTTTCATACTTCACATTAGTATTGTTAGGTGACTCTGTGAAGATAAAATCTCCAGCCTTGAGAAATTTGTATTGTGAAATGGTTTCCTTATCAGTGAGGTTAATGAAGATGTCAGCAAATGAGATGAAGCTTTGCCAAATGGAATTACTTTTACCTCCAATCCAACTTGGAAAGGTGTTAATCAGTATATTAATCTTATCAGCAGCTGAGAAGAAGGATTTGGATGTAGCCATTTCTGCTCTTCATTAGAAAACCCTCAAAAGATAATTATTCTCAAAATCCATATTATCTATACTATGAAAAACCTCTCTCATCTGCTAAAGTAAAGCCCTCTATAAGGCAAAGACAAAGATGAATAGATGGGCCAAGGAGAGTTTTGAAAGAAAAATTTAGACAGAAACATCTAAAACATGTTTAAAGTTTTCTGGACTATTCAAGAAATAACCAAAGAAAGTATTTCAACTAAACCTAATCACAGAAATAGAGTCGTCTCCCCACAGAAAAAAATACTTACTTAATTAAACAGGATCAGTACCACAATTGAAAATAATGTGCATATTTGACAATATCAAGGTGTAAAATAGATGCAAAGTTTATTGCTATAAAATTTACTACCTTAAACATACAATGTGGATTTAAAAAGTGGATGAAAACCCCTACCTCACACTATATTTAAAAATAAATTCTAGTAAGACTGAAGACCTGTTAAAGGTAAAATAATAAAGCTTCTAGAAAATAAAATAGAAGAACATCTTCCAAACATATGGTGATCAAAGAATATTTAATAAGACAGAACCATTTAACCATAAAGAAAGCAATTGATAATTTTGATTTTATCAAAATTAAGAACCTCAGTTCATTAAAAAAAAATAACATTGAGAAAAGGCAAAACACAAAATGGAGATTTAAAAAATGCATATAATAAAGAACTAATACCAAAATATGTAAAAAGTTCCTGCAAATCAATAATAAAGACAGAAAAGCTAACATTTAAAAAAATAGGTGAAATACTTGATCAAATATTTCACTAAGAAGGTATTCTGATATCTAATAAGTTTGTGAAAGGCATGCAACATGATTAGTTGTTAGGTAAATGAAAATTAAAATCATAATGAGATACTATTACATAACAACCAGAATAAAAATTAATATCCTGGCAATACTAAGAGTAGCTGAGGATATGGAGTAACTGGAATTCTCATGCACTGCTTTTATATACTTTTTACAGACACTGGTGATGAGAGTGTAAATTGGTGCAACTATTTTTAAAACATCAGCAATATTTACTAAAGTTGAATACACCAATACCCTACAACCCTGAAATTCTTCAACTAAGTATATACTAATAGAAATGTGTGAATCCTGAAAAGGCATCTACGAGAGTATCGTTGACAGCATTATTCATAATAGCCTTCAACTGGAAATAACTCAAATGCCTATAAACATTGAAATAGATAAATAAATTGGTGGCATATCAATGCAATCAAATACCATAAAGCAAAATAAGATAATGTGCTACTGGTAAATACAAAAGCATAAATATTTTACAAAAGCTAGATACAAAAGAACAAATACTTACTATTTAATTCCACATATATCAAGCCAAGAAGAAAAAAAAATAATAATCTATAATTATAGAAATCAGAATATTGCTTATTTCTGGAGTGAAAGCTTGAAGCAGTGACAGAGAGGTTAAAAGATTGCTAGAAATTTTGATATTCTAATCTGAGAGCTGCTTAAATAAATGTGTTCACTTTGTAAAATTTCACTAAGGTAAACATTTAAGATCTGTGTGCTTTACGTATGCTGTATCTAAAAACG
>NW_011888934.1:2606505-2610513 GCF_000151845.1 Pteropus vampyrus | reverse complement strand
GAGAAAAGGCAAAACACAAAATGGAGATTTAAAAAATGCATATAATAAAGAACTAATACCAAAATATGTAAAAAGTTCCTGCAAATCAATAATAAAGACAGAAAAGCTAACATTTAAAAAAATAGGTGAAATACTTGATCAAATATTTCACTAAGAAGGTATTCTGATATCTAATAAGTTTGTGAAAGGCATGCAACATGATTAGTTGTTAGGTAAATGAAAATTAAAATCATAATGAGATACTATTACATAACAACCAGAATAAAAATTAATATCCTGGCAATACTAAGAGTAGCTGAGGATATGGAGTAACTGGAATTCTCATGCACTGCTTTTATATACTTTTTACAGACACTGGTGATGAGAGTGTAAATTGGTGCAACTATTTTTAAAACATCAGCAATATTTACTAAAGTTGAATACACCAATACCCTACAACCCTGAAATTCTTCAACTAAGTATATACTAATAGAAATGTGTGAATCCTGAAAAGGCATCTACGAGAGTATCGTTGACAGCATTATTCATAATAGCCTTCAACTGGAAATAACTCAAATGCCTATAAACATTGAAATAGATAAATAAATTGGTGGCATATCAATGCAATCAAATACCATAAAGCAAAATAAGATAATGTGCTACTGGTAAATACAAAAGCATAAATATTTTACAAAAGCTAGATACAAAAGAACAAATACTTACTATTTAATTCCACATATATCAAGCCAAGAAGAAAAAAAAATAATAATCTATAATTATAGAAATCAGAATATTGCTTATTTCTGGAGTGAAAGCTTGAAGCAGTGACAGAGAGGTTAAAAGATTGCTAGAAATTTTGATATTTTAATCTGAGAGCTGCTTAAATAAATGTGTTCACTTTGTAAAATTTCACTAAGGTAAACATTTAAGATCTGTGTGCTTTACGTATGCTGTATCTAAAAACGACATCGCCAATTAAACAGAAAAAAAAAAGTCAAGAAACTATCGATAGAGTAAAGGATAACTATAATGGAGAAATATGAAGAAAAAGTTAAGGAAAAAAGTTAAGAAAAAAAATCGACATTTTCCATCTGGAAAATTAATGACAGAGGAGTAAAATGTAAAGTGATCTTTTAAAACAGATTATAGTGTTTTCGGTGTTCTTTGATAGTCTGTGTATTAGAAAAACTGCAATATTTCCTGCTTCTAGAGGCTAAATCTAGAAGTATTATAAATTACATAGCAATAATGAGAAATTTTTATCATCAGATAACAAAATCTTGAAGTAGAGATTTTGCAGATTTAGTTAATTTATTGTTGAATAACATAATCAATAACTCAGTTTTATTTATTTTTTCCACATCCACATGTTGGTTTATAGCTAGAGGAATGAAATAACCTTGATGAGCTTAAAACAGTCAAGATTCACACTCTGGTGCTAGAGAAAGACCTAACCTTTTGGGGGAGTTCATGTCTCTTAGGAATTTCTGAGAGTGAACAAAATCTTAACAAGAGGAATGTTTGCAATGAAAATGTTGCAGATACACCACACCCCCATGCAAGATGACCTCTTAAATATCCTGTAAAATTTTCCTGTTAACAAAGCATGAGCCTTTTTGAGCATCATCTCATGCCTCACATAAATTTCTGTTTCTCCTTTGAGGATTTCCACTCTCTACTGGGGATTAATCCTTACTAACGAATTCAACTAGACACTTAAAATTAGCAAGTGCTAGATGCATTTTCACATTTAATTTTCATGTAACCCTATTAGGTAAGATAGGTAAAACTAAAGTGAAGCTCAGAAGGGTTAAGCACCTTTCCCAAGGTCACACAGCTTAATATGGATAACTCAAAAATTCAAACTATACTGTCAAAGATGAAATCTTTAAATCAGAGGCCAAAAAAAATTTCTGAAAAGTTATAAATAATAAATATTTTAGGCTTTGTGGGTCATACAGTCTCTGTTGAAACTACTCAATTCTGTCTCTGTAGTATGAAAACAGCAATAGACAATACATAAATTAATGAGAATAACTGTGTCTTGTAGAACTCTATTTACAAAAAAAAAAAAAAAATTGGTAGGTTTTACCCAGATCTATTAATAAGGAAACAACAAGACAAATCCAGGTTGCAGAATATTCTGAAAAATAACTGACCTGGATTCTTCAAAGAAAGGTGTGTTGGGCACAAAGATTGTTCCAAATTAAAGAAGACTAAAGAAACATGATAAATAAAAGCAATATATATGATCCTTGATTGAATTTTCGATGAATGAATTGAAACAAAACACTTCTAAAGGATAATTTGTGAATAATTGGGGAATATCTGAATATGAATTGCATAAGAAATAATATTATTATATTGATGTTAAATTTTTTTGGTAAGATCATGGTGTTATGATTATAGAAGCATTTTTTTTTTCCTTTGGAGATACAGACTAAAGTATTTGAGGAAAAAAAAAAACTGGTGGGACATATTTGTCCTGTGTCCATAGTTTGCTGATTTTCACTTTAAATTTCATAATACTCTGGTTGCCTACCACAATCTTATAGGCAATGCTGTTTCCAAGAGTTTTATTTATTTATTATCTAGAACTCTGTCATGAGAAGATTAAAATGCCCCCTCAGCTCGGCAGAACTTTATACAGGTTTCTTCCTGACTTACCTCCATTTTCTTACAATAGCTACTTTAGAAAACTTGTAATTATAATTTCTTTCTCTGACCTTTGAGACCTAAGACTTCTACAACCCACGGATGTCTTTCTCAAGGACCTGGGAGCCAGCTATCCCTTTGAATATAATTATCAAGCAATATAACCATCAAGACAGTGTCCCTGTCTCTGTGGGAGGGTAGGAGATTAACTTTGATAAACCCTAATTCGAAAATTCTGATGGCTTAATCTCATCAACCAATTTACTCCCTAAAGTTCTCCAGTGCTTTTCCAATAGCTCACACAGTGCTTCAAAACTCTCCAGACTTTTGTTTCATGGAGCTGAGTTCAATCTCTTTCCTATTACAATAGTCTTAAATAGTCTTCCTTATCATTTTTTATAAGTACCAGTGCATTTTTTTTTTTTTACTTTTTATCCCAAAATATCAACAGCTATTAGATCTCAAATACTAGGCTTGAATAAATTAGTAATTGTAATTTAAAATTAATGTTATTAATTTTACAATGTAGTTCTGATTTTATTTGATTTTTTCATGAAACAAGGGTCTTAAGGAGATCAAAGTCAAACAGACTTGAGTGATGCCTGTATATGCCCTTGTCTAATCTTGATGTCACAAACACTGCATTTTCTGAATCACAGTTTAGCAACAGAAAGTCATATGGATTCCCAGATAGGGCATCTTCCTTTTTAAAAAGGGTTAATTTAATTTGATACCTTGGGAAGGAAGCTCTGGTGAAATATTTAGGAATGATCAGGCTTTACTTTGCCTACCATATCATATGACATGTGGTCTTCCCTATTGACTGGTGGATCTAAACTTGAAAAATAACCGGAAGCAAGTTGTAGTCTACTGGTAGGCCTTATTTGCTAAAGATCACAAAAACATAATCTTAATTCAGGATATTGGAGTTCTTAATCTTTAATTTACTGAAATTTTTAGTTTCAGGAAATTCAGACACTTATTTCTCTGTGATCACTTTACTCTTGTGCTAGCCTTGGAGTTGTTTGTTTTCCCTTCCCTGAAGTCTAATTGGCAATTAATAAAAAAAGGGGGAGTGAGTGGGTAAAAAAGGAGAGAAAGGTAAAGTAGAATTGAATGAGCCCATTGAATGTGGCAGTGCATTACACAAAAATTCAGCCACGGGTTGAGTAGTAACTGAAATCCACTATGAAAGCTTTGATTACTGATTCTAGATTATCTCTACCTGGAAGAAAAGATGGCTTTTTCTTCACACAAAGGCATCATCCTTCATTCTCCTAGCCATACTCTCTAGGGCCACATTGTCATGGGCCATAATTTTCTAATTTATTATATAGAGATTCCCTCTTTCTCTCTCTCTTTCTCTCTCTCTCT
>NW_011888934.1:2599515-2605025 GCF_000151845.1 Pteropus vampyrus | reverse complement strand
GATTCCATAATCTTTAATGTTCCTTCTAGTTAGAATAGTCCATGAGTCAATGGGGAATGTGCCTATCAATTTATGAAAAATCAATTTTAAATATTTTATTTTCCTTTTATGAGTAGCTAAAAACTATGCACAAAAGTTTTATAAACCTAAATTATCATGTATATATTTTAAGAAATCTCCACAGACTTTATTTTCACAGATTGGTTTTTAGTTTTCATGGAAATTAAAGTGGAAAGCACAATTCATATTTGCAAGTTAGACTTCCAATTACAGACTTTGTAATGCAAATTTAAAGTTAAACTCTGAAACAGAAAAGGAAAAAAAAAATATCTAATGCCTTATAAAGAAGGATTCTTTTTTGTCTTCATGAATGCAACGATTTCTAGAAAGCAAAATAAGTAATAGCATCCTGATTTATCTCCACCTCCTTTAATCCAGATTACTCAGTTTCTTTCTTTAGCATGTTACGGTTGGATATAGCAATTCATCATCGTGTGTTTCATTTCTAATAAAAAAAAAAGTTAAAAAAAAGGAGTGACCATATTTTCTTATTTGCTTGAAGAAGTTTATCTATGTTGTTATTATGGAGTGGTAACCAAAACTAAATAACAGAGGCTGAGTAAAAATTATTATGTATTAAGAACTTTGCTCCAAACGAAATATAACTTTTTATTTAGAATACATGAAATTAATACCCCTGGCAATAAGAAAGTACTCTCTCCTCTCCCTTTTATCTAAGGCCTTACTTCTACCTGGGCAGGCAGAAACACCTGATGCCATTAATCTCCACGCCCTCCATCTCCAAGATGGCCATCCAAAGGATCAGCAGTCTGGTAATAAGTCTCTGAATTGTGGACTTCTTTTCACATGCTCCTCCCTCTCATTAATTTCTTTTTCTCATTTGGTGCCAAGGACTTTCTCTAATCTCTCATATTAGGAAGAAACCTACTAAATTCTTTCTCACCTATTTTCACTTGGGCAATTCCTATTTACCATTCAGAATTCAGCTCAAGTATCACTTCTTCTGGGTGGTTTCCTGGAACCACCAGAACAGACACTATGTTTTCTTTGCCTCTATGGCTTTTATAATAATCATGATCCTGTATTGTCATTTATCTATCAAAAACAGGTATAAAGAAGATACTTTAATCATGCAATTTGATGTACTTTAATCAAGCAAGTAATGTGTGTGTGTATTTATATGTATATAAAATTAGTGAGTTATATGATGCCAAAAAAGGGGGATACATTGTAGAGAATCTTCTTTTGAAAGGGTTCCCCTGAAGAGGTGAGAGTAAGTTAGAATTTAAATTTAATTCTCCCACTAGTCTTGATGATACAGGACAGGGTGAATGCCCCAAGTGGGGATTCAAGTCCTACACCAAGAGAGAGAGTCCTTGACTCATCGTAGGAAAGAATTCAAGCATGAGCCAGAGTTAGAGACAAAAGGAAAGTTTATTAGAGAAAGAATAACACTCCACAGAAACATGATCTCCTCTCAAAGTCAGAGAATGAGACCCTGAGTGTTTGAAGAATTGAGTTTTTGTGTGTTTTCCCTTCAGGGTGTGAGCGTGCAGTGTTAAAGGCATGGGGAAGTAGCAGTTAGTAATCTCAGCAAGAATCTTCTTGTAGGATCCCCTGGTTTGGCTGTGTGCTGATTAGCCAGGTTCCCAAATCTAGCAGCACGTAGCAGGGTCTGAATGCAACTTGATTTAATGTTTAGTCAGTTTGTATAGTTCTCATGCCTCTTTCCTACATTATTAGAAGATGGAGAAATACTTATATATGGGTCTATTTCTTCCACTTTTCAAAATGCTTAATATATACTATGACAAATATTGAGTAATGAAATGAGTGAAAGATATATTCATACTCAATTGTAAAATCTATGATGAGCTAGCTATATTTCTACTTAATATCATATTATTGATACAATTGGAATCTTACCTCACTTACTTACTACATGAGAAACCTTGCATGAAATGCCTTTTCTATTTGAGGCTCTGTTTCCTTATTGTTCAAATACAAATAATAATATCTATCTTGAAACTACTTTGGGAATTAAAAAGTACTGCATGTGGAAAGTATTTGACAACTACTGTGAACGAAAAAAAAATGTGTGTGTGTGTGTGTGTGTGTGTGTGTGGTTTCACTATAATGGAACTCCTAGCACCCAGTCTACACATATAAATTATTATTATGTGACAACACTCATGTGGTGTTTTGCTTTTATCTGACTAGACTGGGCCTTGCTTCATTGTTCCTGATTATGTGGCATTCAAGATTGCTCCTTTAACATTCCTGCAATTCCATCAGTTTTCTAACAATTTTGAACAATTATTAATCCTGAGTGATCAAAACTCATTTTCTTTTTAATCATTACGATATTGTGTTAATGGTTCTCTATTTTACAGATGAAGCAAGTGAGGCTTATAGATGTAAAGTATTATGCCCAAGGTCCACAACTATGACATAGTAAAACCTGTTAATTTTTACCAATCTCTTAAACTGAGAGCTTAGATTAAACCTCTCCATTATACATACATCTCATTCTATTCCTCTAAACTCATAGTTTCCTACAACTATTGAATTATTATAGTCAGTGACAGCATAATAAAATCTTTGACAAATATGAATCAAGTCTCTGCTTGCATTTCCAGTGACATATTGCTTTTTTGCTCCTGGAGTTTCTGAGCCATGTGTGTGTATATAAAATTGGTTTATATAAATAAGATATTATAAAACATAACTACTATTACTATAATATATAATTTAATTTAGTATACATTGTATATATACAACATATACTATATATACATTATATAGTATATATAATATTTTATATTAAATTATATTATATAAAGTTAATATTCATCATATAATATTTTATTATTATATAATAATAATTTATATTAATTATAGACATTTAAAAAGCATCAAAGAAGTTAGTTCTCCAAAAAGCATTTTAAGGTAAAATAATGAAAAAAACAGCTTGGAAAGTTCAAATACCTTAAGAAATACCATCCAGCTGATAAGTAAAACAAAAACAACCTTCACTGTCCAGTATTCTTTCCATTTTGCCTTAGCTATTTCTTTTTACGTTAAGTCAAGATTTTTTTTCATAATTCCTAACCTTTGATCCTTGTCCTCAGCTTAAGGTCAACTCTAGATGTTTACTCTCTGCAGGATGGTAGGCCCTAAAATACAGATTTTGAACATTGAATGAATATTGGTTTGAAAGCAGCTGTTTTCTAGGCTAAAAAATTTCTGCATTTTCCTTTTCAGTATTCAATTAAACATGGTATTTAGAAATTCATCATTTAGTGGCCTCCGAGCTGCTTGATAGGACTAGAAGTTGCAAAACTATAGGAGACAGAATTGACCTCAGTAAATGAACAGAATTTATTTTTTTAAAGCTATCTGATATCAATGTAATTCTTGCATATTTCTTATCTTGTAAAACTTGTTATAAAACAACCTGTTCATATACATACATATGTGTGTATAGATAGATAGATAGATAGATAGATATATAGATAGGTAGATAGATGATATAGTATTGATTATAAAGAGTTATAAAGAATTATAACTCTTTATAAAGAGTTCTCATATATGAAAAACTGGTTAATTAAAGTCTTTTTATGGATCTTAGACTAGAATAGTCATGAAGGGTATGTGTCCACAAAAGCAGGGGGCAGAGAGTCTTGTTCTGTTTCAGAAAGCCCCACGTGAAAAGCTGTGTGTCTGACAAAATTTCTTGAATTTCCTGAGCTTAGGATTGCTGTGTGAAGGTGCGTAAGTGTACTTGGGTTTTGCCGATGGATAAAAGACTTCCTTTCAAATTGCAGTTGCCTGTACAGCACTTTCCCTTACAATATAGTAAATCAACCAGTCGATGAAAGAAGTGGTGGTACCCCAAACAGCACAGCCCTCGTGTTCAAAGAAGTCTATTTCTCTGTTTTGTATCCTGGAGTTTTAATAGAGATTGTGACAACAGGATGATTTTGCTGACCTTACAGAAAACAAAATAACAAAAGGAAAATAGTCAGATTTGTTGTGCAGGATGCCAGCAGATGCTGTGAATAAAGGCAGAGCAGCAGCAGTCAGCCATGTTCTGCTACAGGCAAAGTTTAGCTCATCAATTGGGATTTGTATCTGGAAATTCCTGAGTCAAGGCATGAATTTAGCCAGACACATTGGGAAATTTTTTCCTTCATTATATTTGCCTTATTCCTGAAACTAAGAAACAATATATAGCCAATAAATATGTAATACAATTTATAGATTTTAAATTTCACACATTTCCAACTTTATTTATTGTTACCTTAGTTATTGCATTATAAAATTAAGCAAAACAGAAATAACCTTGGTTTTCTCCCAGATTTTATTACGAATCGAATAATAAAATTTTATATTTAATCTTTTGATTATAAAATATTTAACAAATTTGTTTCTGTAAAGGGTCTATACACTTCCCTCCTTTAGGAAGAATGAAATTAATTTTGATTCTCTTTAAATGTATATAATGAATGCTTCTTAATATACTTCAAAAACACTAAACAAATGAAGCTTAAAAATATACATATATTGTTTTCCACCACGCCCTCCCCATTGGAAGGAAGAAATAGACATTACAATTTCAGGAAGAAATAGACATTACAATTGTGATTTTTAGATTTTATCTGCATAGAATGGTGATTAGTATACCTTGGAAGCTTTTAAAGTATTTATAAGACCCACTTCTTGGAGACTCCAGTTGAGTGGGTCCAATGTGGAACCCCCCTTTCTCCAAATAATGTTAAGTTCCACAGTAGAACTATTAGTGAGTATATGAAGCCATGAGCATTCTCATACATTCCTAAAATTAAGTACAAATTGGTAAATCACTTTGGAAAACAATTTGGCATTAGCTAATTAATTTGAAGATGTGCATATCTTACGTCCCAGGAATTCAGCTCCTCGATGTATACCCTCTCAAGGAATTAATGATTGTTGCACATGTGCAACTGTACTTATAGAAACATTGTTCATAATAGTTCCAACCTGGAAATTACTCAAATAGTCATCACTAAAATTAACAGATATATTGTAATATAGTCATATACAGAATAATATACAACAGTGAAAAGAAAAACTTCTTCGACACATAACAAAATTTCAAAAACATAATGTTAAGCAAAAGAAATAGGCACAAAACAATACACAGTATAATTCCATTCAAATAAGGTTTAACCTCAGGCAAAATCATTATGTGTTTAAAATGCATATGTATTTATAAAGAAAAGGAAATTATTATCACAAAACATAGGATATGGTTACACTAAAGGAAAACAATCTATTATTTTAAGGGCTTTTTCTTTCTTTCCCTTTAGCTACTTGCAGCCCTCTCTTTGGTTCCTATTTTCCACTATGAACCATATTCAATTGGTAAAAATACTCAGTGGTACTCAATACTAATATCTTCTCTTTCTGTATTATTATACACAGTCCATTGCTTTATTCACCTGCCA
>NW_011888934.1:2596878-2598440 GCF_000151845.1 Pteropus vampyrus | reverse complement strand
CCTATCTTCACTTTCTTTTATCTATTTTTTAAATCCATATGCTTTAATTATGCTTCCTTTTGCTGTCTCATATATATTTGTCAGCAGAGACAAGAAATGGTATGAATAATAATTATTTTCTTTAAAGACAAGCTTTATGTTTCATCCCTTTATAAATTTCAAAATCAGCAGTTATTCTTAGAGAACGGTTTTCCTATCCACATCTCTGATTTCTTCTTCTACACCTCTTTTAAAAGTGTCTCATATATTGCATTATAGAGATACCTGCTAGAGGCAACCAAAAATCCATTTTGTCTTGTTATATCTTTGTTAGAAGAATGAATTCTGTTCTGTCTCAATCTGACCCCTCAAATGTTATGCTTTGACAGACTGTCCCTTCTTCATCTGTCAGGCAGTCTTGGAAATAAGAGGAGAAAAACACCTAGTAAATCACTCAGGGTATACCTATATTACAGGGGGAAAAATTCAAAGCAGGATTGAAATACTGTGATTCTGTTTCCTCTCCAGGGAAATCTGGGGAGGAGAGATTTATAAAAACTTCTTTAAATTTTGAAAGACACACAGACACATCACATTAGTTATAATTATAATTTTTGGCAAAAGATGCTCTGATCTCTACTAGCTGCTCACTTTTACCACCCTTCTCATCATACACTATGGGTCATACAGGTAAGTCATTTTTATTACAATGCAAAGATAGCTTTTATAAACAACCATGGCTATATGGGATCCCACAGACATTTAGGACCAGTTTTATTACAGTAGGTTGGAAAATTTTATTCGTATTTTTCATATCAGTTTGCCTGGACCATCATATGAGATGCACATAACCATCTCCCATTTAGACCCATGGGAAACACTGTAAACAGAACCTATATGTCACTAAAATCCCTTCTTTTTTGTTTGTTTGTTTATTTCTTGGTTCTTTTCCTGTTCTAGTACCCATCATTCCCACCATCTTCTCATTACAACCAACAACAAAGACAGAGAGCTGTACCAAGGGATCATGTTTACCTATGGCCTTTGAGATCGCATATAATTTCTCACTCCCAAGTTATCAGCACTCACTCAGAACACTAAACATTTTTCTACATAGAACTGAGCTTTACTCAATACCTTAACACTAACGATAACACTTGGAGTAATCACTGTTTCAGCATCAATATACCAGATTAATCTCAAAATTATCTAATTATTGCATGTCAGCTAAGAGTAAGCCAAAATGAAGCATTTGGGGTCAAAGACAAAATTCAAGATGATAAAAGCCTTGTAAGTGATCCCAATGCTGAAGAAAAAGAGAATAAAAAGAAATCCAAAAGTGACTTCCACCATCCACTGCTTATTGGCAATGATAACTCCTTATATCCATACAAAGAATACTCCTAGCATAGGTCAGTAGTAGATTTTCTCAGGCCAGATCTGAAAAATTACAGATCTAGAATCTAACATTTTGGAATTAGAAAGAATACATCAATTCATAAATGTAAGAGGGAAGATTAACACCAACTTAACAGCACCAATCTCTCTCTCTCTCTCTCTCTCTCTCTCTCTCTCTCTCTCTC
>NW_011888934.1:2584569-2595673 GCF_000151845.1 Pteropus vampyrus | reverse complement strand
TTAACTACCTAATATAATATAGATAACAAATATAGTAAAAATAGATATGCTATATATAGTATAGAATGGTAACTATATGTTAAAATTATATATAAAGGCTCATAGAAGTACAATATCTTATCTAGAGTCATTTAACTAGTTTTAATCAAAGCTAAGCTTAAAGCTCGAAATTCCTATTAACAAGTTCAATAGCCTTATCTACCATTATATACTGATCAGTTATTTGAGTAGGATTTATACTTTGAATATCATTTGTCATTTTCTTAATATTTACTGGAGTGTCATGCTAAGAGTAGGTGCTAAATACATTTGTGATGACTGTATTATAAAACAAACTTTCATTCTGATACTTTAACATATCTAAATGGATGGCAAGCATCATATTTAGAAGATTTTAAGTAAAATGACATCTTGAGTCAGCTAAGCCACTGGAGCCAAGAACAGCAAGAAGCATTTCCTAAAGTAGAAAAAAATGAGATCAATCTTTCAATGAAGTAAAAGATTTTCTTCATCTTTGAATCTCTCATTGAGAAGATATTATGCTTGTGTGGCCATCTATCCTCCCTGAGTTTCATCAGCATAACAGGAGATGCATAATAGGAGAACTATTGGGAGATTTAAGTGAGAATGCATATATAATATGGTGAATACCAACTTTATTACAAATTAGAAGTCACCATATAAATATAAAAATAATTTTTGTAATATATTTATGTAGGTACTATTATAATATATATATATTTTTATAACAATGTATTTATGATATTTTGCAAATTACCTTACGAAATAACAGAAATTTAATAAATGTTAGTTGAATTTACAATGCATTGCCCTTAGGCTAAAGATTCTTTAGGCCATTATTATTTATTTGTTTTCTCTTGTCTACACAAAATATTCACTTCTTCCTAATTGTCCCCATCAGTCCAATATTTTATGCATATTTAAACTGCTCTGTTAATATTTAAGCAATCTCTACATTTTCATAGAGCAATTTTTCCATGCTCTTCATCATGTTCTTTTTGTTCAAATAAGGTTAACTTTTTTACTTCATGCAGTCTAGATAAAATGTATTGATTGCATTTGGATACAAATATTTGTTCATAAGTCAAATTGAAATTCAGAATATTTTTCTTCAGTTGCAATGGCTGAAGAATGAGCAGGTCTAAATTTTAATCCTGGTACTGTGCCAAAGCAGCTTTATTTAACCTCTTGGCATTTCTAGTTCTTCAACTGCTGAAAAAGTACAGTAAACTTGGCTATTACTGCCACCTAATTATTTTTTTAATTTTATAAAAAATAAAAGGCACAAGTTAATTTTTAAGAAAAATTGTGATTTGGAATTAAATGTTCTGCCTTAAGCAATTATTATTTCTCTACAAAAATAAAAGTTAAGTGTGTCAAGATGGTACAATCATTCACACACACTGGCTAGATTGCCACAACCTTTATTGAAAGCAATTTGTAAATATATAAATCAAGAGCCATAAAAATAATCACAGTGTGGATCTGCTAATTACAAATCTCAGAGACTATTCTAAAATTATAATTTGTACAATAGATATTCACATATAATATATGCTTAATGTGTTTATGATAACAAAAACAAAAAATTTTCTGTACAGCAATAGAACAAATTCATAGAATGAAAAATTATGTGGTCATTAAAATCATATAATTTTGCACATAACAAAATCCTTAATACAATTCACGTGAACTAAAAATATAATTTTATGATTAGTATCTAGATGATAAAAAATTCATGAAAAAATGGAATAAAACATGACAAAATATTAATGATGGCTTTTCAGAAACTGAAATACTTTTTTCTAAAATGTACATATTTTTTGTGAATATTAAGAAAAATATTTTTAAAGAAAATAAACATAGAATGTCAACTGCTAATGATTAGGGTTGTCAAATATCAGTTTCAATATAAGAAAGCATGTTTTAATAGTATTTTAATCTGTCTAGAGTTTCAGGTATGAAGATGATATAGAAAGTGATTTCCCTACTTGTAGAAGTCTTCATGCATATGGATAGTTTAATCACTTTGTCAGGGTATTTTGTTGAATATTAAAATTGCAAATGGCAGTTGGACTAGAACAATTTTAAGGTACCTTTTAATTCTTAAGATCCATGAGCCTAGATTATTCCGAAATCTCTTTTCATTCTAAAATTCCCTGATTCGCTTTGAAGTTAATTTACCTGGCTAGTCAATTAACATCTATTTTTTTTAATTCATTTATCTCCTTTACAATTTAATAACATAGAACTAAAATATTTATAATTTTTGTCTACGATAATAATGGTTCATACTTATTGATGTCTGTGAGACATTTAATTCACTATACCAAACACTTTGGTACAAGTATTATCTTGACAACAACCTTATCAGACAGATTATATTGTTCCATTTTACAGATGGGCAACTGATGCTTAGGGAGGCTATGCGATTTTTGCCCCAGCTCACAGAAGGAGTATGTAGCATTGCTCAAAGTTTCAAATATGAAATATAGCCTTTTGAATTCAATCTTGGACTACTAGGAACACATCTGCTCATGCCTGGGATGGGGCAAGGGGCTGTTCTCAATTTTCTTTCTCAATAAAGACGATGAGTATTGGAACTTATTACAGAGCTTTGGAAATGTTCAAACAATGAGAGATAGAACACTGTTTCCTATGGATGATTGTAGTAGGAAAGGTGACAACAACTCCTGTAGTTGTTCTCTCAATGGGGCAAGGATTGCAACTGTGTATATGAGTACAATGACAGAGGTATTTAAATATGTGCCATCCAGTATTTGTGTTATTCAGTTATATATACTTTGAACTTTAGCATCTTTGAAAAAAATCTAATGCACAATCTGATTCCATTTCCTACAATTTAAAAGAAATCAAATCCTCAGATCTGAAAGCAATATTTAGGTATGGTTATCCAGAAACATCTATATGACACCAATCCATCAAATGGAAGCCTTTTGGGATAATAAACAGGAAAGACAAAAAAAATGGATTCTTGAATCTGCCATTAACTAGTTACGTAGCATCAGAGAAATGATAGAAATTCTCAAAGAATTCCATAATTTAAGAAATGTGTAATTCATAATTTATTAATAATTTGAGTGGTTTACCTATTTTTCTTTTAGCTTTACCAAAATTAAAGTCATGGGACATTTGAATTATTGTGTTGCTACTTCAGAATATCCAGATGTTTTACACTGTCCTGATACTATATCTGAATATTATACTTAATATCATTCCAATATTTGCAATTCTGTTTGGATGAGCACAGATCTGAAAAGCCTTTGTTACAGTTTATGGTGTCATAGTTATAAATACCATACATTTGGCAACTGGACAAATGTAATGAGAAAAAAATACTTCAGAAATATACAGAAAGAAAAATCTTTTATAAAGCAAGTAAAGGGAAATGCGTCTTACCTTACTACCTTCTCCCAGTGACAACTAGCTATTAATTAGTTAAGTTTTCTGAAGGTTTACATATTTATAGATGTATTTCAAGTAATTTGACAGTCAAAATAACATTAAGGAATTGTTCATTGTTTACTTTGCTAATCTTCGTTTCTTTTTATGAGATAAAATTTCAGCAGATCTGTAATTTAGTATATTGTATAATTGGTTGCTTTTGTGGACCAAGGTCATTACTGTCTCTGTTATATAGTAACAGTAATGGCCTATGGAACACAAATATATTTTAGCTGAACTAAACTATTACAACATGCTCTATTTTAATTTTCTGAAATACATGAGAGATAAAGTATACAAACTTATACACAGAAGAATGCCAGAAGAAGTATAAGTCTGGAATAAAGTCTATTCTAAATTAAGGAATTTTTAAGTTATACCCTAAACCAGAATAATTTGACTTTCTTCTTGTACTACAATGGAGAAGGATGTTTAAGTCATCCATAAAAATGTAATAATGATCAGGTTGATACCTTTAAAAGTCATGCCCTTGGGTTTTATTGAGGGTTGATGCAAGGAATAGCCATATGCAGATGGCTTCTGCATCAGCCATAAAATCATATTTGAAGGCATTATCCACTTGCATTATTCAATGTTCCCTGTAAAAAAGACCTTGAATGACATCCTTTTAGAATATCATATCATATCAGAGGGAAAAATGTTTTCCGTAGAGGTGATTTTTATTCTCTTACTATTAATAAAATCAAAGTTTGTTTTCTATTTTTGTCCTGGAAGCCAGGAAGCTCAGAGTTGTATGTAATACTAACTCACATAATTGAATTCTTATGACTAGTATAGTTGCCTGATAAATTTTATTTGAATTTGTATTTGCCTACCTTATTGTAAGTAGATTTCCATCATAAAATATCTTAAAATCTTCTTGGAAATGTAAAGTATATGGGAGGGAAGGAAGAATACTGACATTTTTTAATCACCTATTCTGTGAAGCACTGTGTTAAATGAATTACATATAGTACCTAACTTAATCATTACAATATTATCAGTACAGTTCATAACCCATACTTTGCAGATTTAAAAAAAAACTTGAGAGACATAAATATTAAGCTAATTTATAGTCACTTATATTTGTACACTAGGTTTGTCTGTAGCTTTAATTCATACATTTTATAAAACCTATGCCTTTTCTTCTAAAGCATCTACATTGATAAATATAAAAATGAGGAAAAAATGCAAATTAGTTCACATGCAGGACTATAATAGATATCATATGGGCATATTCACTCAGGACATACTCATATGTTCATGCAACCATTTTGGTGTGGGATTGCTATAGCTTTTTCAAATTAGTTAACTGCATATGAAAACACGAACACACTGCCTTTATCACTAATAGAACAACTTAATTGTTTCCTTCCATAAGCTGTGTGGTCTACCATGTGGTCTGCCAAGTAGAAGGGAAAAATAAATGATACACAAGCAAAACATGTCAGTTTCTAGGAATATTTACTTATATTAGCAGCACATAGTTTCCTTTAAGAGTGATTCACCTAGACACTGATTATCAACCTTCCACTTTTTTTGGCTCATGTCAAAATAAATTATAATAGCAAAACAATAAAGAGGCAGAATTCTTACTCCAAAGCTCTCTGATTGCATATCATCATAGAGTAGAATTTCCCTCATTTGGCCTCAAAACAAAAATACCTACTTTTAAAGAAATATTCATAGCTGTGTTCATGACCAGAGACCATGATAAAATTGGTTATTCATGGGAATCCAGCATTAGTATTTGTTAAGAGCTCCCCAAATGATTCTAACGTGCAGCCAAATTTGAGAAACTATCATAAAACTGGTTTGCAGGCAATTAATAAGGAATTAACTCTCCATGACCACAACACCCAAACTTGACACATTCACACAAACATACACATATACTCATTTCTCCCTAATATTACTTGATAGCATCTTCCTAGCTCTTGATTCTTGTCTCTGTGACCTTTATGACTCTCATTTTGAACTCTACTTATTTAGCATTCATTTTAAATCTCTTCCTAGAATTAGATGATTTCATTAGTGGATTCTGCTATTGCTTATTTATCTAGCACTTACTTTCTCCTATTCTCTCAGATAGGAATTCTCAACTCAAGCCTCCACTGGAATTTAAGCATCCCCATGAGTCATGTGGCCATTTTGAAACCCAATGTGGGGAGGTCGTTAAAAGGTTGTTTAAGGCACTCAGTATACATGCCCACGACTATCTTTACACAAAAGAGAGAGAGAGAGAGAGAGAGAGAGAGAGAGAGAGAGATAACTTTATGCAAACTTTGTCATAAAAATGAATTAACTGATTAACTCAACCATTAACTAAAGATTGCTGTTAAGAATATCAAGAATTTGAAGCCATGCACTTATGCTACTATCTTATAATTAAAATTTAGTGTATAAAATAATGTCTGGTTACTTTATTAAAACAGTGTTTCATACATAAAATATTTTTTAAAGTCTAGTTTACTGTTCTTGGCAAATCCTGGTAAAGTGAATAATTCCAAAAACACAATATTGTATTTTGGAACAGTTCACTGATCAAATATTGCACAATGGCACCACATAACATCTCTGACTGAGTGTTTATGACAATTGCACTCAAAATAAATAGCTTCATATCAAAACTTGAATCACAGCTGGGAGCCAAATTAGACTGAAGGACAGCTTGTGAGAATCTTTAAGTTATCTCTTCTTCCCAATTCTCTACTAAAACTGCCTTTATCATTTTAATCTACATAATAATTTCCACCATTATAAATTTATCAACCAGATTATTATTCATATGCATGGCATACATAATTATAATTAATTTGCTGAAGGCTCATTTTGCTGCTTCTATTAATTATGATCCTATGGCTTTAAATAAATCACTGAGAAGAGAGAGAACCTAAACTCGTGGAATATAGTAAACTAAACTAATAAAGAGCATCACTCAAATGACACTCCCTGAGTGTCAGAGAGATAACTTACTGGTATTTTGAACATCAGCAGTGAATTAAAAATTTAACTAGTAAATCTAGTGCGTTGTGATTTTTCCAGGTTCCCTCTTCCAGATCAATTTTTATTAATAAATCACCAGATCACAAAAAGAAATACAAGGGCTAAAATATGGCAATAAAAAAAAAACACAATAAGCACTGTAAATTATGATTCCCAAGGAATTTAATTAGGTTTTTCAATTAAAACAAGATGAATTTTCCTTTCCAATTAAATAAACAACCCACCTCCCCATCCAGCAAACATAAAACAACAATAACAACAAAACACATTCCAAATTATTATAAGTCCATTCTGCCTAAATAAAATACAATCATGTATTAGAGGAAATCCAAATAATACCCATTTTCCTGTCTTTTTCCTGCTTGCTCTCTTTGAAACCTTAAACTCTCAAATAAAGTAATTGTGGTGGGAAAAACCCAAGATAGCCTACAGAAACTGCAGGAAAGATTTTTGATAATTTATTGAAGACACTTTTGAGAGTGGGTAGACTTTGATCATAAAAAACAATTTTTAAAAAAATTCTCTAACACTTTTCGGGGGTTAGGGGAGAAAAGGCTATTTGGGGATATTAAGCAATAGAGTGTTTCTGAACAATAGTCTTCCATTTCTGAACAAAAAACTCAGGAAGTATAGCCCCAAGCCATGCCTAAGTCACATTTTTAGTGGTTGTTTGAACTGAAGCACCCTTTATAAAATGTTTCCTTGCATTAAAAATAAAATATAAATGGTATATGAACTGCATTCCTCAGAAAGATACAGGAATACTCAAACTTTTTTGTTTTGTTTTGTATTTTGCTTGTTTTTGGTTTTTTATAACTGGTTCAGACAGAATCTTTGAACATTCTTCCTTCCAATACTATGAACCAAAATTGTTTACAGTAGGGTTACCATCCACCCTTGTTTTTGCCCATTGCCTCAGAGTAATTAATAATATTACTTTGTACTATCAAAAGGGTCTTGAATTACAAAATAAATTATGTGGTGACCCTATTTATAAAGATCTCAAATTTTAAAAAGAAACAAAAACAAACAAAATCCACTTTTATCATATCCCTCTATGAAGTCAAGGGATTTTATCTGCTTTGTTCACTGATGTATCCAAAACCTTAAATAGTCTCTGACACATAGTAGGGTCATAATAAGTAGCTATTGAATTAGTAAATAAATCTCTAAAACTGAAAGGCTAAAATGTGGCCTGAAGAGCAGAACCCTTCACAAGACGGCTGCCTGTGAAAGTCCTTGAATTTCAAATCGGAAGGTAACATTTTATATAATAGTTTTAAAAGCTACTTACATATCAGAAATTATAATAGTATGCTAAAGACCATCAGAACTTAAAATTATCTTCTTTTTATAATATAAATTAACAAATTTTCCAGAGCAAAATTCATTTGTCCACATATTTTTATTGACTTAATTTTTTAGAGTAGTTTAAGAGTCATAGTAAAATTGAGCAAAAACTACAGAGATTTCCCATATGTATCCTGTCCCTACACATGCACAGCATCCCATTTATTCACATTCCCATTAGAGTGGTACACTAGTTACAACTGATGAACTTACATTGACACATCATAATCCCCCAAGGTCTATAGTTTGCATTACGGTTCATGAATGTATAATGATATGTATCTACCATTATGGTATCAGACTATTTTCACTGTCCTAAAAATCCTCTGTGCTCCATCTATTCATCTTTCTCCACCTCAAACCCAGGCAACCACAGATCTGTATACTGTCTCCATAGTTTTGCCTTTCCAGAATATCATACACTGTAGTTGGAATTATAGAGTATGTAGCTATTTCACATTGGCTTCTTTCACTAAATAATATGCATTTAAATTTCTTCCATGCTTTTTCATGGCTTAATAACTCATTTCTTTTCAGCACTGAATAATATTACATTGTCTAGATGTGCCACAATTTATCCATTCACCTACTGAAGGACATCTTGGTTGCTTCCAAGTTTTGGCAATTAAGAAGAAAGCTGCTGTAAAAATCCATGTGAAGATTTTTGTGCATACATAAGTTTTCAGCTCCTTTAGGTAGATATCAAAGAGAACAATTGCTAGATTGTATAATATGTTTAGTTTCATAATTTTTAAACAAACAAAAAAACCTATAATTGAAAAAGCAAATATTTAAAAGATTAATGAGCCTTGACAAGTATAAAAGTCAGTTGGTTTGATTACTTTAAAGTAAGTCAAATAAAAGGATTACTGAGGAGTCGAGCTTACAACTGGCAAAAATCAAGGATTTAAAGTCTATAAGATTCTCATTTTCATGTTCTCCCAAACCTTGTTTTCATATCACCTTAGATATTTGAAATGGCAGTATTTTTAATAGTATGTTAATAGAATTAAGGGTTTTTACCTCAGCATTATCTTGATTAAGGAGGAGAGAAAACAAAACAATAGACTATTTGTTATTAAACCATATTTTACTAAATTGACAAAAAATAAATGAGATGTTGCTATTATTTTTGAATATTTGAATACTTAGGGAAAAATGTGTGTGGGGGGGATTAATTAGTCTGTTTTTACCATGCTACCCGAACTTTTCCTTTTCCACTGACTTCCTTCCTAGGTACTGACTTTTCATTTACCCTGGTTTCCTGGGTCATTTTCTCACTTTCCCCATAGTGGCACTCCAGCCTTTGTAATTGCCATCAACTTTCTCTACTTCACAGAGGTTGTATGTAAATAATATTTTTATATATGATGTCATAACTTGAAGAATATTGTAGATGTCAGAAAAATTGTTAAAATTTAACAATGTAGCAACAAGAAATAAACTGCTACTGTAAAATGAAAGGATGGTAAGGCGGTATTTTCATTAGCCTATTGAGTCTATACTTTTTCTGCATTTCTAACTGCTGCCCATCTTTCTACTGTTGTGTCTCTTAATGATCCATTCTCCAAAAAGCAACCAAAGTAAATTTTAGAAGCGAAAATTTTATCATGTAATTTTCTAGGTTAAAACCCTAAAACAGCTTGCTTACCATTTGACTTTAGATAAATCTGAAATATTTAACATGGTCTAAAGATTTTATTTGATCTGGTGTCTGACCATCACATGAGCTTCATTCTGCATCATATTGAGCTACAAGTCTCATTTACTTGTAGCTCAATATGATGGAACTTGGAACTGTTAACTCTCTAGAAGTAGACACTAGCTCTGTTTAACATGTCACTATTAGATCCTTTGTCCCTTGAACATAATAGGTGATCAATACATATTTGCTGAATAAATAAATTAATGAAACCCCATGGTGCCATTATAATTCATAAAACAACTAAATATTTCATTATTGAGCAGGGTAGGTTTTCATTTTTGAGCCAGGGTAAATTGTAAAAAATTTTCATATAATCATAGGTCACATTACTGATATCTTATATACATTAGAGAAAAATGGCATCTAAAGCAACAGATAAAATCAAAACCAAAAATCTGACCAGTATTTTGATGAGGCATACATTTGCATGCATTTTACTTTTCATAATATGAATCTTAAGGTATAAAATATGTCCAATAAAATGAATATAGTCCAAATACATTGCACATTAGCATATATTTAAATACGAAAATTGGCCAATTTTGCACATTTCTAGTTTCTTAAAAATTGTTGCATGGTGAATTTCAACTCACTATCTCAATAAATTTCAAATGGAACTTTTCTGCATGATAAAGTAACAAAAGGAACTAAGGACTAATACAATCTCTACAGGATATCTACCATAAAGATCATATATATGTAAATCCTTGAGAAACATTACTATTAGTTCTAGAGAGAATATGCAGTTGTCTACAATTTCATGTTTAAAAATTCAATAGAGTATATTTTAGGTAAATTTAAATAAAAATTGGAGCTAATGCATACAAAAATAATTTTAAAGAAGACCATCATTCAATTTAATGTGAAAATGCTATTATTAGCCATGTCCTTCAATATGCCACACTAGGTACATTACTGAACTCTCTACTTAATTATATATATACATAATGTATATATGCATATATTATATATATATCATACATACATATATGCAAATATTGCAAAGATACACACACACACACGTATTTTCTTAAATAAATCTCTAAGCTGACAGGTACAAAAGTTTATTCGAAATACAAAAAAAAAATATCTAAGACAATAATGAAACCTAGAAAAAGCTATGTCCTAAAGTTATTCCTTGTCGAGATCATAGCTAAACTTTGTAAATTTGATCTTCATTTTTCATGTCTTTATAGGACTTGGGAAATAAACAACAAGGCCCAGGTTCATTCAAACTGAGCAGTGTAATAGGGGAGACTTCTATTAAATAAAGGAAATCTATAGTCTATTCCTTTTTGTAAAGGTAGAATAAGACTCTTTCTATCATCCTAAGGAGAGAAAAGTCATATAGCAGGTTCCCACTTCTGATAGTTAATTTTATATGTTGACTGGGATATAGAGTGACCACAAACTTTGGTGAAATATCATTCTAGATATGTCTGTGAGGGTGTCTCTTGATGAGATTTTCACTTGAATCAGTCTGAATGAGCATATTGCTCTCTTCAATGTATGTAGGTCTCATCCAATCTGTTAGAGGCCTGAATAGAACAAAAATTT
>NW_011888934.1:2574549-2584357 GCF_000151845.1 Pteropus vampyrus | reverse complement strand
TCATACTTGCTATCTAAGAAAGCTTTTGGAACATGCCTCAATATCATTTCAGCTGAGGGCAGAAATGATGTAGAATTAATTCATTGACTTCTATCTCTATTGTTTAAATTTTTTTCTGAGATATTAACTTCTTAACATTACTGAGTTTTGCCTGCCAGAGGCCCAGCCAACCAGTATGGTCCTATAGAAAGCCTACAGCAAGAAAACAAGAGTGACTCAGTCACTTTAGTTGGGAAGCATCTAGCTGGTGGGAACTGTCTTTACCTACAGTTAGCTTCAGGTGAACTTAGGTGAAGGACATATGTGGTGTGTCATGAACAAAATATTGGTAAAACACTTCCTATAAAACCTACTGTAAAAATTCTTCCTGAAGTAAGTGAATCTCCTCCCAAATATCAAATATCCAAATTTACAGTTTAGGTTCAAAGAAATATGGTTTTTAATAAAACTGTCAAAACGCAAGTACAAAAGACACAATAAACAGGTACACAGAAAATAAAAAGAGAACATTTATAGCCAGAATATAAAAACAATGTGTTTAACATATATCTAAAATAAGAGAGGATGTCAAACAAAAGAATAAGAGAAAAAATAAATTACTAGGAAAATTTGAAAATGGACCAAATATTTTCAAGTATGAAAACCATAAAATAGAAAGTTAGAGATACAAGGATTTGGCTTCTGACTAGAATGGAATAACACAGACTAGGTTTACCCTCAACCAAAAGCTTGAAGACACGCATGAAATAACTCTTAGCCAGGCATTGGACATGAAGTAATAAAGGACATTGATACCTGAAAGATGAGAAACAAACAAGGTGAGCCCTACACATGCCTCAGTTTGCTTCCTTGAAAGAGTTTCTAGCCATGATGCACAAAGAGGAAAGTCAGGAGGACTCTTGCAAACTCCCCAACTTAAAAAGTCATTTTGAGTTCAGGAAGACAAAAGGCTATAGTGTTCTCAAGACAGAGTACTAGAGAAGAGAGATTTGGACAGAGAAACAACTCTGAAAATCAGCAGAGCCCACATAAAAATTCAAAAAGAAAAAAAAAAAATGTTCCAAGCAAATATGAAATAATAGCAAATTTATGTAGCTATATTACTCTCAGAGAAAATAAACTTAAAAGTGAAAGCACTACGGCAGAGAGTTGACTTAAAATGATGAAAGATTCAATTTTTTAGGAAGGTTTTATAAGGTTAAACTTTCATATACTCAATAGCACACACTCACATGTATAAAGGAAAATATACAAAATGGTAAAAAAAAATTTTAAAGTACACTAATATAACAGGAGATTATAATTGATAAATTAGAATGACAAAACTTATTATAAAATTTTAATAGTTTTAAAAATAAAAATCTTCATCTAATGAACATGAAACTAGACCCAACCAGAGAAAAATACATATCAATACAAATGAAACACTTAAGTGAATATTTACTATATTTTCACACACTAAACAAATTTAACATTTCAGAAATTTGAAAACATACAGAAAATATTTTCTGATAACAAAGTGATTAATTGAAAAACCAATAACAAGAAGATAACAAAAATATCAATATAATTAGTAATTTTAAAATATACCCTGAGATAATAGGTGGGTTAAAGAAGATATCTCACTGCGGATAGTTAGAACTAGATGTCAACAAGCTGAAATAACAACAAAAAATATATAACTAGATAATATAACCTACCAAAATTTATGAAAGGCTGCTAATAGAAAACAAGATGATCAAAGCCAAAAATTAGCCCTGAGAATGACAATGTTGACAAAACACAAGCAACCTTTATCAAGGAACAACAACAAAAAAGATATAAATACACAAGATTGGTAATGAAGTGAGGGACGAACCTACAAATTCTGAAGGCATTAAAGAGATAACAAAAAGATATCATGAGCAATTTTTTTGCCAACATATATGCAAACTTTGTTGAAACAGAAACATTCTGAAAAAGTTATAACAAAAAACAGGAAAATGTAACAGAGATTTAGAGACTTGAATGATCATTTAAGAAATTGGTCAGTGTACTCATAATGAAAAACTATAAGCCTAAAATACTTTATTGGTGAATTTCTGTATGTTTCCAATCATACACAAATTCTTACAGGTTATGGGGAAAAAAAGTAGTAATTCTTAACTGATTTTAGGAAGTATCAATAATAAAATTGAGAGCAATTGTATGAGAAATGGAAATTAAAAACTAATCTAACTTATAATCATAAATAAAAAAATCTTAAACTCTAGTAAACTAAAAAAAGTTATAAAAATACATGTATCATGACAGACTGAATTTATTCTAGAACACATTTTTCTTAACTTTAGAAAGTAATTTAACGTAACATGAAATAAACTTAAAAAGGAAAAATCATATAATCTTTTAAATTATACACAAAACTTCTTTGAAAAAAATCACTGTCCATTAAAAAAAGCTCTTAGAAAACTAAGAACAGAAAGGCATACCTTTAACCTAATAAAAGCAAACTTCATATTTATAGGTGAAACAATGATCATAACCATCACTCTAAGAACTAAATTGAAAAAGAAACAACTACATTATGATTTTTTAACAGATGATATGTTTGTCTATCAGGAAAATCCAAAACAAAGAACAGATTATTTTAATTAATAGGAGATTATTATAAATTTGCTGAATAACAAATTAGCCTACAAAATCATTTGACTCTATAAACTAACAGGGGACATTTAAAATATCATATTCAAAATGTAACATCTTAAATAGCAATAAAAATATTAAATATATTAAAATAAATCATATGTAAGATTATTATGAAGAATATATAAAATTTTATTGAAAGATATTAAAGAAGACTTAAATAATATTACAAGTTACAATCCATGCAATCAGCCATGTTAATAAGCTGGGATGTTGAATAACATAATAATGTCAAACACTGTAAAATTAATCAATAGATTCAATGTAATCTCAAACAAGATTCAATTTTTATTTATTTGTTATGTTTTTGTAGAACTTAATAAGAGAAAAATAGAAAGTATTCCAAGATATTCCTGAAGAAGATCAAAGTGTATGGATTTTCCCTAACAGATTTAGAAATTAAGATTGTGAGTTATCGATATAGGGATGGACAGTCTCATGGAATGGAATAGCACAAAAATATATAATTGAAAGCATGGTTTATGATTCAACAGCTATTACCCAAAAGTGGCAAATAAATGGTTATTTCAATATATGGTATTAACGGAATTGCTTATCCTTATGGTAAATGGATGGAATCTAATCCTTACCTCACATTATGCATGAAATTCCATTCCAAATGGATTAGATTTAAATAGAAAAGAGAAAATTAAAGATGAAATTCAAGCCTCTACTTATCAAGAACTTGACATAAATAGATTGCCCACTTTTTCCCAATAAGAAATCTTTTCTCATGCTTTAATGACCCCATCAATTCCATAAATGCTTCCTAAACTGTTCCCTAGAATATTCTCTTCCTTCTCCCATTCCAAATCCTAACCCATTACTTATTTATTAATTCTTCAAAAATTGTGCCCACTTCCTTGCCAAGAGTCACTTCTCCCTTTTCCAAATTCAAATTTTATTTAATGACTATACTAACATTTGCTAATGCGTTTACCATAAAAATCTTTCTTTGAGAAAAATGCTTGTTTCACAGTGAAACAAGTTTAGAAATGACTGCAAATTTGAGCTACTTGTTGAAGATTCACAATTACCATAGAGTTTTGAAAACCTATAATAATAATAAAAAAAACTGATTAACTTGCTGAAGCAAACAATTGCCTAACTTATTTAGACACAGAACCCTTTATCTGAAGAGTATCTAGGAATCCTCCTTGGAATATATCTAATAACATATATCTAGGCTTCTAGAGGACACACTCTGAGAACATTGATCAGTATCTACAATTTTACCAGGTAATTATAATGCTTTGCATATATTTTGAAATTACATAGTTTTTATGATTTCCTCATCTTTCTTACAAATTTTCTTCTCAGAGTCAAATATCGCACTAAAAAAATTAAAATTTCATACAGGAAATCCAGTGCTTTCACACCAATTTATGTTCTATTAAATATTTGTTTTACTGAAGAGGAAGTGAGGCTTAAAATTTTAAGGAATACCATCACCATAGCAATGCTGGGTTCTAAAAATTATTATTGAATTGAATAGCCTATTTGGTCATCACTCATCAAGTCTATATAAATCCAAATTCAGAGTTCCCTTTGAATCAATAACATATTTATGCATATGCAATCATAAATTGGTAGAATTCTGTTGTATTGATCATTTGAGAGCTCACTATACTATTAGGCTACGCTGGAATCTTGTGTCAAATATTTCTTGAAATAGGCGACTGCTGCACTGAATACAGTAATCAGATATTGAGAATCTTTGCCTTTATATTTAAATGGAGAACTTTGTAAGAAGCAATATTTTCAGAAATTGAATCAATATAGAAAGATATTGAAATACATACAAATATCAAAGATAAACATGATAACATTAAATATAATGAAGAAGTTAAAACTAAATCATAAATAAAGTTTGGATTATATCTCTGAAGTTTGAGGCAATTTCTGTAATTGTTAGAAAATAAAGCCTTCCTCCATATTTCTTATTTCTAGTCTAAATATTGGATACATGGTTATATTCAGTATGAGTACTTAATGTCATTTTTCAAAGTTTGCAACTATCAGATATTATATGGTATGCTATCAAAATGAAGAAACTATCAGACCAGAAATCAAGAAAGATAAAAGTATATATAATTCATAAATGTGTAGCTACATTGTATAGGCTTATTGAAGTAAAGCTTCCGTTATGGAGTTAAGAAATATTTATTACGCTAATATCTCTAGGTATCTATGTATCTACCTACCTAGCTCTACCTATCATTGAGAAAAATTCACCTGTATATAATTTATTTAAATCTGGCATTCTGGAGCCAGGGAATGTGAGGAAAAGATGTAAGCAAAATACATGATGACACTTTGTATATTACTGACTTGTAATTATTAGTTTCAAAGTACTAATAATTATCTCTTACACGTATATAAAACTTCACAGTCTTAAAAATATTATATGTATATTAATAAATTAGATTAGTTACAAAGTATAAAAAAGTCAAATACAGTAACTAATTAACTAAAACAAACTAATCAACTAGTTATAGATTATCTTTTTTAGCTTTTTGAGTGGTGAAGGATAGACTCAGAAATGTCAAGTGGCTTGCTCAAAAGCACAGAGATAATCTATGGTCCAGCTCCCCAGGAGTAGACTTAGTTCATGACAGCCAAACTACAATTCACCTACATCCTGAAAAGTACATCATGAGGAATGGAAATAAATTAATAATGGCTAGCATTTTGTAGCAGTGTGATAAATGCTTTAGGTCTCTGAACCTCAGAGCAAACGTATTAGGTAGATATTAAAAATCCCATTTTACAGATAAGAAAACTGAAGCTTAGATGTAGGGACAATTGGTTATCTATATGAAAAAAATTAAAATAAAATAAAAATAGATCCTCCAAGAAGCAAACAGAGTTTCACCATGTGAGAGATTTGTCTGGAGAAACACCTAGTAGTGAAAAAGGTAAAAGTGATGAAAGAGGTAGAAAGAGACACTAGACTGTGCTATAGGTCTAACCCCTGGAAGCAAAGAATGGCAAAGCTAGGTAGAGAGAGATCATGACTACAGTTCAATTTTTTTAAAGTTTGGTCATGCCAATGGGGCACCCTTAAGCCCAAATCATGAGTAAAAGTTATTTGCTATCTCACAGGAATGTTCCTTAGTATCCCTACCACACTAATTCATTAGGAAGTGTGTCCTCAACACTAACACCATAGATTCAGAATGTTGTTCTTTAATTATACTTTCCAAGGCAGGATATTGGAGTGGCACATTTTCATGGTCACCACATACTTTGACCTCATCACATACACAGAAATTATTTCATGGTGGATTGAAGAACTATTAAAAAAATTAGAAAACAATATAGAAAATATCTTCTTAGCTTTGGAGTAGAAAAGCTTTTCTTAAATAAGGCACACAAAATACTAACATACAGGAAAACATTGATAAATTTTACTATATTAAAATTAAGAATTTCTGAACCTCAGTAGATACTGGAAATAAGTGAAATAACATGCCACATACTGAGCTAAGATATTTGCAACACATATAACCAATTAAGATCTAGTACCCAAAACAATTAAAATAACAATTACTAGGAGATTTGAATAGGATTTTCACAAAAGAGAGGCTCATATACCCAATAGGCATGTGATAAGATAGTCAACCACTTTAATAATTAGGAAAATGCAAATCAAAATGCAAATCAAAATCAAATAAAATTATAAACCTAGCAGATTGGTAAAAAATAATGACTGGTAATAAAAATGGTGAAATAAAAGAAATGGGAACTTCTACTGCTAGTGGAAATATAAATTGGTACAATTATTTTAGAAAGAGTCAGACATTAATTAACTAATGAAGTTATAGATGCACACACCATATCATCCAGCAAATCTACTCCTTGGTGTATATCTACATGCCAAGAGAGCCATGTAGGTATGCACAGAGCAGCTTCTTTCCTAAGAGACACTCACACCCTGTGGTGTGGGAGGGTGGAATTGTCATTGACAGTAGAATACATAAATAACAAATAGTGATATATTCATGCCATTGAACACTGTACAATATAGAGAATAAATGAACTAAAGTTATATATTCAACACAGGTCAATCCTAAATACATATCAAGCAAAAGAAGTCACAGAACAAGAGGTCAACATGATCTTCACTGAAGCAAAGCAAATTATGCTGTATTATTAAGGGATTCATATATGCAGAGTAAAACTGTAAAGAAAAACAGAAATTAACACAAAAATGCATTACTTACCTCCTTGGAGAGGAATTGAAAGGAGAAAGCTGCAAAGTAGAGGAAGGGACCTATAGGTATTTTCTAAAAGCTTAAGGAATACATTCCAGTATTTGGTTATTTTTTTTTTTCAAAATGTAAATATGTTTTATATTTCTATTTGTGTATACATTTCACATAATTAATAGTTCTTTTATTGTATATTTACAATAGAAAGTAGAACTCAGAGTTCATGAGTAACTTACTGAAGGTCTCACTGTTGGTAAGGAATGATGAAATTAAAATGCTATGTGACCTGATTCTAAAACGTGTGTTCTTTCTTCGCAAATTTTCAATAGTTAGATTTCTCCTAGATCTACATAATTGTTGGCTTTTTCAACAGCACAGTCTTCAGTAAGAATGTGTATCATTTATAAAGGAACAAACACATTTTAATGATCACATTTATTTCTTTCCATAGTCAGAAACCACATTGCACATATCCCCAGAAAAAAGTCATCACAATTGATACCCCAATTTTTGCTTTCTTTTTTCCCAACATATAAGTAAACCAGTCTTTTTCATCTTAAATGAATTCTCAACAACAAATCTTTAGCTTAAGCCAAATTCATCATCTCTTTTTAACAGACAAACAAAACCTTAAGGGGAAACCAGGATAGAAATGTGCCCAAGGTCCATTGTTAGCATTGGGGAAGCCAGGATAGAAGATAGGCAGCTTTCCTCCAGAGATGTTAAACCTAACCACTACACCATTACACCATGCTGCCCCAGAAATAAACCTAAGCACATCATCTTTTCCACAAGCCCTTCCTTCAGCTGTTTCCTCCAGGCTCCATCTTGTTGGCTTAGAATTTCTTCCTACAGATTCTCATACCACCTAGTAAATATACCTGTCATAACAACAAAGGATAAAAGTTGAGGGCATGGGGCCAAGAGTCAGATTACCCAGAATAAAATCCTTTCTTTGCTCTCTGCTCGATATATTTACTAAGTTTTCAGATAAATTTACTAAATATCTATGAAATAGGCATAAAACATATCTACTTCAGGGCTATGGTGAGTTTTAAATGAAAACTACAAGTATGTAAAGATACTGTTTAAAAAAGTAAATGCTTGTTAATTACTACCTTTATAAAGGATGGAGCAACAAATATGGGTTACTTAATTGGGAGAGTGCTTCCTTCCTATAGAATCTATTCCATCTAATGCCAGGTCTTGAATGGAGGGATAAAGAAGGCACTCATGCTATCCCTGTCCCTTACAGAGCGCAGGAACTCACAGTTCTATACTTGCTTACATTTCCAGGAAGACTGAGGTAAGTAAACTGTGTGAAATGCAAGAAAATCAAAACCATTGTTGGTTCTCTTACAGTTAAGACAAGCCCAGCACCCATTTATGAATATCTCTTTACTCTTACAGATTCCACTGTTGAGACAGATAAGATTCTACTAGCAGGAGAAAAAAACAAAAAACAAAAAACAAAAAAAACGTAATACCCAGGAAGTTTCTGAATGATTTGCTGCTCTTCAAGATTCTGGAAAGTAAACTTAAGTTCTAGTTAGACTGAAATTGTAAAATGTTATATGCATGGTGAGGCAGATGGCTAATAAAGAGAAGATCTTAAAAGGACCATAAAAATCAGGATGGTTTTATTGATAAAATAATAACTTTAGTTTATATAAACAATCCCAACACACCTCCATGATTTAAGGGTGCCAGAAGCAAGTAAGTTCTTCAGAGTAATATCTAAATCAGAATTTCAATAAAGTAATTCATTTGTCATTGGAAAATTATTGTTAATCAAATTGTTTATACACTTTTTAATAAACTTTTGACTATTCTAGAGATTAAACACTTTCCAAATTTTAACTATTTGAGGCCTCTCCTAAATTCAAGCTTCTATTGTTTTATCTTTTCATATTTTCTAGTCTTGAATTTTGCTTAGAAGAGGAGCAACTTTTTTCCAACATATTGTGCCACTTAAGTGCAATCTCATTTATATTAATTTTTTAATACAGAGAACTAAAGTTAAAAAGTACGAAATATTGAAATAAGATCACTGAAATTCACACATATGATAAAATCTTTCAAAGAAGTTTGGATATAGATTACTGTAGGCCACAACCATGTTTTCAAATTAGTTTAATATATGGAACTATAATATTTATTGTTTGTGCAGTTTTAAGAAAATTACCTTTGTGAATCTCAGTTTTATCCTTTATAAAATGAAAGTTATAGATTCTACCTTGCAGCTGTATAGTGGTAAATGAAGGAATTGAATTTGTTTTAGATGAGCTGACCCTTTTCAGTATTTCCTGTAGTGCAGGCGTCGCAGTAGAGAATTCCCTCAATTTTTTGTATGTCTGGAAAGGTTTTTAACTCTCCTTCATATCTAGAGGAGAGCTTAGCTGGATACATTATTCTATGCTGGCAGTTCCTTTCACTTAATATTTTGAATATCTGATTGCATTCCTTTCTGGCGTGTAAGGTTTGTGCTGAGAATTCTGAAGATAATCTAATGAGTTTTCCTTTATAGGTTACCATCTTTTTCCCCTAGCTGCCCAGAGAATTCTGTCTTTGTTGTTGATTTTTCATAATTTTAATACGATGTGTCTTGGTAAAGGCCTTTTGGGGTTGAGATAATTGGGTGTTCTGTTGACTTCTTGAATTCCAAGCTCCAGCTCATTCCTTAGACTTGGGAAATTCTCATCAACTATTTGTCTGAAAATGCTTTCTAATCCCTGCTCCTTTTCTTCACCTTCAATAATGACCATTATTCTTATGTTTCCTCTCCTGATGGTATTAGCTAGTTTTTGAATTTCTCTTTCATTATTTTTCATTCTTCAGTTTCTCTCTTCTTCTTTCTGACTTATTTCTTGATTTCTGTCTTCAATATCACTGTTCCTTTCCTCCATTTGGTC
>NW_011888934.1:2567194-2574314 GCF_000151845.1 Pteropus vampyrus | reverse complement strand
TCATTTAAGGTGCATATTTCTATGTCTGTAAACTTATTTTCTGTATATTTTTCTCTTTCTTTCTAGATGCCTTGTCATCTTGGTTGTTTATGGTGTTTAATAGAAAATTTCTCCACTTGGGCATTAATAGAAGTGTATTTTGCTTTTTTTCTGTAAAGGCGATTTATTATATAAAGCTCTCTCTTTAGCCTGTTGCAAAAAAAGGCACTTTTCTTTTGGTTTCCAGTAGGTGGCGTCTAAGCCTCTTGGATCCCTGCTTTATATAAAGCCTTAATAATGCCTTTTTTTTCTTATAGATGTTTAAGCACGCTCACTACTCTCAGTCTCAGTCCCTGTCAGTGTTAGTGACAATTTCAGTAGTGTTTGCTCAGATTCCCCTGGGCTCCGTGATGCTCAGTTTCAGAGGATATGGGAGCGGGGGGCGGGTGCCTCTGGGTTGGGGGTTGGGGGCTGCAGCTGGGACTCGGTTTTGCAACTGTAGCTGGTAAAAATTAACTATTGTTTCTCTGCCGTCCTGCTTCTCTCTCTCTACCTTGATGACTGGGCCCTGCCACTGGCTGCATGGAGCTCACAGCACTCCCAGGCAGGGCTATTCAGGGAACTCGCTGCACTTTCTCCCTTGCCCCTCCTCCTACAGGGAGCTCTGGTGGCTGCCAGACGCAGCTTCTTTATTTTCCCAGTCTACCATCTGACACCTGAGGTCCTGACTTGTAGTAGCTCTTAGGCACAAATCCCATGCTCAGATGGGCTAGTGTGCAGTTTGGGTGTTTTTTGTTGAGTTATAGATATTCGGCTTATTGTTGTTTCAACGGGAGAGATCTGACAACATCTCTCAATCTGCCATGTTTCTCCAAACTCTCAAAAGCATTCTGAATAATAGGAATTGAATATTTAGACACTGGCATATTTCTTAGGTCACAAAGCCACTCAATAGAAGCATACTTTTAAATTCTTCACCCGTTTCTATACCCACACTGATGTGACTTTGCAGATTTGCCCTTGACTTTGAGCATGACTATGTGAATTGTTTCTGTCTACAGGTGTTATGGCATAAATTGCAGGTGTAGTTGGGCTTTCTATCTCCATGAGAAAAGCTGTAAATGCCCTGTCTGCTTATTTAGACATATTTATTTAAAAAACGACACCATACAAGTTCATATTTAAAGTTCAGTTGCACTTGTATACACTGGTAAAAAAAATGGAACATAAATTTTTTTTATAATCTAAAATATAAATGTATGAATTTTTGAAGATGAATTTAACAAAATGTGTAAGTATACAGTAAAAACTATAAAATAGTTCCAAGGAAAATGAAAGATAATCTAAATAAATGGGAGATATACCATGTATTTGAATTAGAAGACTCAACATTGTTAATATGTTATTTTTCTCCCAAAATTTTCTATAGATTTGAGGTAATACCCATCAAATCTGCAATCATTTTTTAGAATGTGACAAGCTAATGCCAAATAAATATGGAAATGCCAGGGACCCGGAATAGCCAAAATAATTCTGGGGAAAAAATAGAACAAAATTTCAATAGAGAAATAGGGCTGGAAAACCTAGATAAGTATTTGAAAATAAATCGTCATCATTATTTTTCCATGCAAAAAATATTTAACTTAAAATGGATCCTAAACAGAAGAAAATACATGTGACGGTGCAGAGGCCAAGATTTCCTAGCCAGAACCAAAATAACCACAAGTCATTGAAAAAATTATAAATTGGACTTCACCAAAATTAAAACTTTCTGTTTTTCAAAGATTTTCTGAATAAAGTAAATAGAAGAGATTATAGGAAATTATATATGTATTATAAATATTACTTATATAGAATATATAGAGAGAATATATAAAATGAATTGCTAAAACACAAAAAGAAGACAATTTTAAAATGAGTAAATAATTCGAGCATTTTTAAAAAGCAGATATATTAAAGGCCAAGAAACACTTAAAAAGTACTCATCATCATTAATTCCCATGGAAATGCAAATTAAAACCAAAGTGATATATCATTATATATCTTTAGAGTGACTACAATTGGATATAAGGTCAGTATCCAGGATTGGTGAAGAGCAGCTAGAATTCTCATTTATCTACGATGAGACTATAAAATATGTATGATAACTTTGGAAAATAGTGACAGATTATCATAAAGCTCAACATTTACTTATTAGAATAGTCAATTCCACTCCTAGGTATTTGCACAAAAGAAATTAAAATGCGTCCAGAAAGACTTAAACATGACTATTCATAACAGCTTTATTTAAAATAGTCCTAAATTGGAAACAATCCAAATCTCTTTAACATCTGAAAATTTTAAAAAAATGTGATTTATGACAGAAAATAGAAACTATGAAGAGTTAAAAAGGAATAAACTACCAAATCACATAACAATATATAGGAATCTCAAGTGACAGAAAGATGATATGTGGTTGCTAGAGGCCTGGTCAAGGTTGAAAGGATTCACTGCAAAAAATTATGAAGGAAACTTGGGGGCTTAAAATTTTTTACCCAGTGTATTTAATAATATATAAACTGTACTTCAACAAATGTTATTTACAAAAAAATAAAATTAGCACTAACATGTATTGTCTCTGCTTTGTGAAAAAAGCTTTCTCTCCTAAGGAGAAACAGTCTGAGAGAAGATAAGGTAATCAAATACTGCAATCAGTCCAGAAGATAATTTAAGTGATGGTGCTTAAATTTTTCCAAGTGATATTAGAGACTAAAATAGAGGCATTCTATAGCATTTTGAAGAGGAAATCAATGTTTGGCCAGTGGTTAAGTACAGTTACCCTTTGGAGAATGGCAATCAACCATTGGTTCCTGCCATCTTCGTATTCTCAGCACATGGTGGAACTCAAGTTTTCCTACAGTTAGAGTACCACAAAGTGACCATGTTTAATGAAGCCAGAGAAAGCTTTTACATCTCCATGTGGTAACATAAGTGGAGTTATTTCATAATTATTATTTCTCATCATTATGAATCAGCAGATATTTGACATATCCAAAGTGAAAATTTCTACTTTACAGTTTTATGAGCTAACTTAGCACAAATGAAAAGATGAATAGATGCCTTAAGAAAAATTCATGAATGGAAAATTTTTGTCACTTCTATGGAGAAATAAAAACATAAACAAGACTGTTGTCAAGTATACAAAAGATTATCACAAAGAATAGTGGAAAAATTTTCTTGATATTCTGAGCAGTGAACCAAAATAAATTATTTAAACTTCAACAGAAGAAACAATTAAAGTTTTTAAAAAATTCCATAATAGAAGAGTTTGTGAAAAAAAATAGAAAACATTTCAAACTTTGAATAAATCCCATCCTCTTATCTTTAAGAATAAGCACTCAAGAAACTAAAATTTATAAATCATAAAACTTCAACAGATCAACCTAATGAAGAGAATTAATCAATAAAGTGTTTTTGAAATTTAAGAACAAATTTTGAAATGTTAATTATTTCTACTTTTTATATATGCTCAAAAAAAAATTCAATGTCCCACAGTATTTCTCTAAATTAGACTCTTGGATGAAAATACGATCAGTAAAAAGATGTTAAATTTCACTTTATCATGACAATAACTTTCTTCGATTCTCCAAAATAAGATGGATTTCTGTGATATAGAACCAGAAAGAAGTTTAATAGCATAGAATTTGAAAAATTATTAGATCATATCATCACCCAAACTGCAATCAATTCAGGATGTGTACAATCAATAAGGCCCATAGATTTTTTTATTGAAAGGTTTTCATTAATTAGAAATTTTTAGTGAGAAGGGACAGACATTGATATTTTTACAAGGGGACCGGGCATCACAGTTTTTGTTTCATATCAAGTGATGCATATAGTTGCTAATTACTGTGTGTAGGTGTAACTAATGTTCATCGTGGCTATTAGATACTGATTGCCTTCTGAGCCTCTTCTCAATGTCATGTCAAGCAAAATTACAGTGGCAGTGTAGCAAAACTAATTAAGCCACACTGACCTTAGCAGTGGGCAGTTTTCATTGATCTGAGCCCAAACTTGTTAGAATTTTGAAAAATGAAAACAAAGTAAAAGAAAATTTTTACTGCTACTCGCTCTTTCTAATCACCTGTTCATTTCAAATGACATGAAATTAATGAATCCTCTATTAAAGGGAACTTCAGAAAAGAAACAAGAAGTAAATCTTTTGAAATGTACTTTTAATTGCATGTCTGTCTTAGCTAGTTTGTGCTGCTATAACAAAATATCACAGACTGGGTGGTTTAACCACAAACATTTATTCCTCACAGTTCTGAAGGCTGGGAAGTCCAAGATCAAGATATTTACACTAATGCCATGTGTAAGCACAAGTAGTGGCAAGGACCCTCCTCTTGTTTTGCAGATAGTCACATTTTTGCTGTATCCTCACATGCTAAAGAGAGACCATTTCTCCCATGGCTATTCTCCTAAAGGTGCTAATCCCAGTTATGAGAGCTTCACTCTCATAACCTAATTATTTCCCAGTCCCCATCTTCAAATACTGTCACCTTGGGTATGAAGTCTTTGACATATGAATTTTAGAGGGCCACAAACATTCGAGCCATAGTAATGTCAATCTCCCATTTAAATGTGTGTGCTGTATTACTTAAGCTATATTATTCATTTAAATAAAGTAATTTTAGTACAAATATTCTTCTTAAAAGAGCAATAGAAATGACATAGGGTCATTAAAGTGTCATAGTTGCATTAAAATGACAAAGTCTCAATTTAAAACAGTTTGAAATTACATGCTTATTTCAAGCTTCAGTATTCAATATTGAATATTTTCAATATTCAATGTTTCCTAAGGTTGCCTGCTAAGAGAGAAAAAAGTAAAAGATTTTGCTTCAGAACAAGCATTGCCCTATTCATATATCATCGATGACATAGAATTTCATTCATTACATCATGAGTTTTGAAAGACATTCAGGTGCAGGCAGTTCTCTCAGTCACATTTGGAAAATGGTAGCACTGCTATTTCTTCGCTTTCTAAAATGTGCTTTTGTTTACTGTCATATCATCAATAAAGCCAAATTCTAAATTTCTATGTTGTTTTCTTTCTTATGTAAAGTCAAATTCCTTATGTAAAGTCAAATTTCTAATTAATTTACATTTCACCCAATGATGACTGTGAATATATAGAAATTCTGGCAGAAATATAAGAAATAAAAAGCTAAAAATGTCAATCAATCTATCTCTTATCTATAATACATATGTAGCTAAAGATAGAGAAAATGATTACTTCAAAGATAACTAATACTCTACAGTAGTGGAGCTTTCTAGACAATACACATTAATTTCTTGAACTATATATCAAAATGTAAACAGGTTGTCATAGACTACACTGTAACACAGAGCATTCAGATTTTAAAGGCAGAAGCTTTATTTTCGGTTGTTTATTAATAGCATTGGATTCCGAGAAAAATTCATAAAGTTGTGTGCTGCTGAAGTCTAACTCAAATACTAAAAGTGCAAATTATCTCTATAGAATGCCTAGTAGTGCTCAGCAAGAGAATATACTTCTAAACATACTTCATTAATAGTAGTCATGTATTTATGATACTAACTATAAAAAGGAATCAACATGGCAGAGATTAAAGCAAATACATATTATAGGTACATGTACTCCATAGGTATTTCACATGTAAAGAGTAAAAATTCTACAATGGATGCCAATCAAATATAATTAAACCCAAAATTCTTTGAATCAGATGAAGACATCCTTCCTTGATCCTAGTCAGTCTTACATCTATCTCATTAACACTGTACTTATCAGACAAAGGATGGAGTACTATAATATGTTAAGGCCCCCATACTGATAGACTTACCCTTACAAAATCCCCAGTACCTATGTAGCTTATAACTTTTCAACATTTGTCACACAATAGGAGCAGTAAAGACTCAAGTAAATAATGTTTACCTCCAGAAAAAGCCCACTAGATTTAGGGTACTGAGTTAATGTAATCTGAATTAAGCTGAGTCTGAGCATTGTTGAAACTTTGATTCAGATCACCATAGGCTTAAGATGATTTGAGGGAAGAAGAGACTTTGCCTTCAGCAGAAACTGGAAATCTCTTTTGTTTTTTGGCTTATTCACCAACTTTCTCAATTTCTTTTATGCCTATCCAACAGCTTTTTCAGAGGGTCATGAGAAGATTTTGCTCTCTAGGCTTTCCCCAATTTTCTGAGCCTTTGGAAGATAAATAGATGCCTTACTTTCTGCAAAGGATTGAAATGCCCTGTCTCAGCATTTGGAGGGTCCTGCCTTGTTTTTGCAGAATGGCTTCAATGCCCAGGAGAAATTTCGCTTAGATTTCCCTTTCTCCTCCCAGTTTTTAGCATAATACTGTATTAAACTAGATGACAACCCATGAGAAAGAATAAACAGATGGATCAGACTGGATTCTTCAGGCTAAATGTTTCTTAAATTTTCAGCTAGTTTCTCAATACTCCAGGCTATAGTATATTTCTCTTCTTCCTACTACTCCACCAAGTATGAAAAGTTATCATGGGTCTCCTTGCTCCAATACAGGGTTCTTTACTTTCTAGAATCTAGTTCATTAGCATTTATTTTCATCCTCATCTCAGATGGAATAAACCAAAACAACAACAATCACTATTATTTATGTAGTCATTTAGATGGCTTTGTTCAGACAAGAGTAACATCTCTTGCAACTTTCCACATTCTAATTAGAAGCTTAAGTCTATCTTCACAGATTTTTGCTCACCATTTATAATAGAGATGTTCAGTTAGCAGTTGTATGCTTGGGAATATACCTATGCATATTATCCCCTGACAATTTGTCTCTAGTCTAGTCTCTAAATTTAATGTTTTATATGGTAAACTTAAAAGGATTCCCTCCATTGATCTTGTTATATTAGAAATGGAAGTATTAGGCTTAAATGTCAGTATTTAAGATTGATCAATATTTGCTATTCCAATCATTCAATAAATTTACAAACTCATATTAATATGTTAATATACTCTTTTAAACTACATAGGGAAAGACTGCAGCATAACCAAGCAGAGTCAAGCTGAGTCAGTACTGTGAAAAGATTTTTCAAAATTGTATTAAGAAAAGTAGTAGATTTAAAAAAAAAAAAAAAA
>NW_011888934.1:2556500-2565965 GCF_000151845.1 Pteropus vampyrus | reverse complement strand
TAATCATGACAGTATCATATTGTTAAAAGACTAGACAAATAGATCAATGGAACAGAATAGAGAGCCCAGATATTAACTCACATAAATAAAGTCATCTAATCTTTGACAAAGGAAGAAAAATAATACAATGGAACAAAGATCGTCTTTTCAATAAATGGTACCAGAACTGGACATTTGTTTGCAAAAAAATAAATTCTAGACATAGATCTTATATGCTTCACAAACATTAACTCTAAATAAATCAAAGATTTAAATGTAAAATGTAAACTGTAAAATGCCTAGCTAGAATGTAAGATAGGAGAACACCTAGATGACCTTGTGCATACCGATGACATTTTAAATACAACACCAAAGGCATGATCTATGAAAGGAATAATTGATAAACTAGACTTCATTAAAACAAAAACAAGCAAACAAAAAATACTTTAGTTCTGTGAAATATAATGTCAAGAAAATGAGAAGACAAGCACAGACTGAGAAAAAATATCTGCAAAATACATATCTAATAAAAGGACTATTATCCAAAATATACAAAATAAAAACCCTTAAAATTCAACAATAAAAACATTAAACACCTCAATTTTTAAAAATGGGCAAAAAATCTGAACAGACACCTCACCAAAAAAGATAGGCAGATAGAAAATTAGCAGATGAAAGAATGTTCAACATTATATGTCATTAGGGAATTGCAAATTAAAAAGAACTATGAGATACGACTACACATGACTTAGAATGGCCAAAATCTGAAACACTGACAATACCAAATTCTAGCAAGGATATGGAGGAAAGGAAATTCTCATTCATTGCTGGTGGGAATGCGAAATGGTACAGCCACTTTGGAAGATAGTTTGGCAGTTTCTTACAAAGCTAAATATACTATGACCACATGATCCAGCAATAGCACTCCCTGGTTTGCAAATATTGATAGTATGGGAGGCTGTGCATTTGTGGGAGCAAAGGGAATTTGGGAATTCTCTGGACCTTCTGCTCAATTTTGCTATGATACTAAAGTGCTCTAATAAATAATTTACTAAAAAGTAAATACCAAATTTAAAAAAAAAACGGAGAGTTCTGCTACTAATAATGGGGAAAATAGCATTAGAAATTTTTTCTGTGTGAAAGCATCAACAGTCTAACACTATAGTCAAGAATTATGAAGCCAAGAGTCAAGAGTAATAGGTAATCAATGGGAGGAGCAATACTTCTAGGGCTATTTTCTTCTAAGGGCAATTCCAGAAGGATACCGAGAAAATGTGGAGCATTATTGACAGCCCAACACATTTTGGTTTGAATATAATGAATTAAAAGTAGACCTTGCAAAAACAAAAACCCAATTCTGGATTTCAATCTCTAAATGTGGAGTAAGTGAATTTACATTGTTAATGCCCTTAGCATCCTTAGAAACAACCCGATTCCCTCTATAAAAATATATCATTATCCTAATTCACAGATTTTTTTCCATAAACCATATCTATCCTCTTCAGCCCAAATTGCCAAGCATGTGAAAAGATCACATAAATAAAACTAGGAACAAAAATAGTAGAAACAAACCTATTGTGGCTCCTGATAATGGTGTCATCAGCCACAACCTTTAAAATAACTATGCTTAATGTCCTCTAGGAGATAAAAACTGAATAATATTTTTAAAAAGAGCCAAATAAAAAATTATAAAACTGAAAACAGACACAAAATCTGAAAAGTCAAAAATTACTAGATGGTATATGTTCAGATTAGCATAGCTAAATAAAGATTTAGTGACGTAGAAGTAAATGTAAACAAAATATATATAGTGAAACATGGAGAGATATCAGAATGAAAATTAACAATTGAGAATAAGAAAAAAACAGCATGTAGCAGAGGTTAGAAAATTGGCAAAGGATAGCCCACAGGCGAAATCTACCTGCAGCCTGTTTTTGTGACAGATATGTGGCCACAAAGCTTAAAATATATATTCTCTGGCCTCTTATAGAAAATGTTTACTGCCATCCATAGAATAGAAAAATAAAGGCAACCATATTTGTAATTGGAATCCCAGACAGAAAATAAAAATTGAGATAACAGGAAAGAAGCAATTTAGAGGAGATACTGGCTGAGAATATTTTGAAACAGATAAATATTAAGAATACAACACCTGGAAACAGTACATAACAGAGCAGAGAAATGAAGAACAAGTCAAATTTTAAAATTAGAAAAATTACTGACTGTCTTAGAGGGAGCAACATTTAGACTGAAAATTGATTTTTGGAAACATTCATGATTAGAAGAAAATATATTAACTGAGCAAAAAGCTTGCTCCCAGCTGATCTTCACCAAAGGAGACAGTAAGGGAATATTGCTCAGGCAGAAGAAAAACGATCTCAAAAATAAGGTCAGAGGTTGTGGAAAGAATGAGAGCAATAAAAAATGTTAAAAATGTGGCTAAGTCTACATAAATACTATTTGTAAAATAAACCAAACATGTTTCTTGCTTATATAGTTTTATTACTATCAAGCAAAAATGGACTGCAGCAAAAAGTATTACTAGAAGTAAAGTGTTGTTTAATAATAACAAAAAAGGCCAATTCATCAAAAAGATAAAAAATTCTAAATTTGTACACACCTAGTAACATTGTCAAAAAATGATAAAGCAAACATTGACAGAATTAACAGTAAAAACAGACAAATCCTAAGGTTTTTTTAAACAAATTTTCTCCGTAGCTAAGAACAGAGACAAAAAAAGAAAAAGCAGGAAGGATAAAAACTATTTAAAGAATAAGATCAATAAAATTGACAACTAATATCTAAATATCCAAAACAATGCACTAAATATCTAAACAAATTCAGCATACACATGCTTATCATATGCAGGTGGAACATTTACCAGCTTTCAGTATACAACAGTACAGAAGATTTAAAAACTAATCCTAAGAAATTTCAAAGGCTTAAAATCACATTTTCTGATAAAACTGGAATTAAGATAGATATATAGCAAGCAGAAACTCTCCCACGTATTTGGAAATTAAATAATAAATGTATAAAAATCTCATACATTAAGGAAGAAATCACTACAAAAATGAGAACATATTTGAATTGAACATAATAAAAGTACAATACATAAACAATGGGTAGAATGTAGCTTAAGCTTTGTGTAGAGAGAAATTTGTACCTTTAAATTCATATCTTAGAAATAAAATGCCAAAAGCAGTTATCTAGAAATCATGTAAAAAATTAAAAGGAACACACAGCAAACATAACCCAAATAAAGTATAAAAAAGCACATAAGAAAAATAGTAATTTAATGAAACAGAATAATAAAAAATATCCAATAAAAAAACTCAACAAAAACCAGTTTTTAAAAAGAGAATAATAAAATCGATAAAAGCTTGATCAAGAGAAATGAGATACAGAGAGAGGTTACAGATAAAATGATTTTATGACTATGAAAGAGACATACTTACAGATTCAATAGATATCAAAAATATGGTGACACTATGTCGTAAGTGAACTTATGCCATTAAACTTGAAAATGTAGATAAAATGTACAAATTCCTAGGAAAACACACCAAAGCTAATACAGGAATCAAGAACTCAGAAAAATTTATATATTAAATAATTTGAATCTATAATCAAAAACCTTTCACAAAGAAAACCTCAGTTTCAATGATTTAATCTTACAAATATTACTTAAAAAATAAATAACATTGACTCTATATAAACCTTACTTTTTACAGAGTAGAGAATAAAAACACACCCCAATCACAGTTAATGATGAAAGAGTGAACATTTTCCCTCTGATACTGGTTACAAGACAAAGATGCCTGCTACTATCAAATGGAATGGTATATGGAAGCTTCTTTATAATTTAGTAAAACAAGGTAAAGAAGTAAGATATATGAGAACTGAAAAAAAAATTCTCATTATATTCAGATCATGATTGTCTACAAATATTTGCTAAATTTTGGAATCCATAAGTAATTTGAACAAAGTTGCTAGATACCACACAAAAATCATTTTTAAATATCAAAAATAAGAAAATAATATTTAAAAATACTACTGAATTATAAGTTTCAACATTGTAAATACATACATTTTCCCAAATTGTGATATAGTTTCAATGAAATCATTATAAAATTTTTTAAATATCAAGTTTTTTGTTTTGTTTTGTTTTTGTAGGGTGAGAGTGCATAAATTAATGATATGATTCTGGAATTTATATGGCAGTATCGAACTTAATATAAAGCCACAGTAATTAATATATTGTGGTATTGGCTTAAAATTAAACCATAAAACCAAAGTAAAAGAATAGAGGGCCAAAAATAGACTGACAACATATGGAGATGTGCCTTATAATAAATTGGTAAAGGACAATTGTTTCAATGAAAAGTGGGTGTGCTTAATCAATTTTATATCAATATAGAGAAAGAATACTAATTCTCAGCTTCAAGTTTCACACATACATCAATCCCTGGTGAACTCTAGAACTAATTATTTCAATAAAGCTTTTAGAAGGCTGTACAAGGACTATTTTTATGACCTTGGGTAAGGAAAGGAATTCTTAAAATGAATACGAAAATACTGATCATAAGAAAAGAACTGATAAACTGACCAAAATCACTATTAAGACACTGAAAAAGTAAGCAACTCAGTGGGAGAAGATATGTGCAATACATATAACAGACAAGAGTGCCCACATTTAGAATAATATAAAAGAACTCTTATAAATTGAAAAAATACTGAAAATTAAATAGGAAAAGAAATGTGCAGTAGAATTTAAAAAAAAAAAAAAGATGTCTCCTAAAATCTTGAAAAAGAAACCAAACTAGTAATCAGGACATGCAAATTTCTTCACCAATATAGCTAAAATGAAAAGGACTACAAATACCATGTGCTGAAAGGGTGCGGAGCAACTGGATTTCACAAATACTTTGTTGGAGCATTGTTTAAACCATTTTGCGAAACTCTGTTATCTGCTAACTGGAATATATGCTGACTTTCTGATCCAACAATTCTATTTCTAGGTATACATGCAACAGAAGTGCATGCACCAAGTGACATATCTAAGAGTGTTCACTGAAGTTTTATTCATAATAGCAGTAACTCAATGTTTGTAAGCTGAAGAACAGATAAATAAGGACACAGTAAATAAACAAAATTAGTGAATTATGGTTACGTGCAATAATATTGATGATCCTCTCCAATCTCTTGTTGGATGAAATAAGTTAAACACAAAGGACTACTATTTTTATAACGTTCAAATTATAAGTCAATTGGAAATAAATAACAAGGTTCTAAGTTGGGGTAGTGGTTTTCTTTTGGAAGGAAGAAAGAGCATAATTGTTGAGGTGTATGTAGCTAGAAGTGACTTATATAGTATTGTTTACATGGGTTTCACTTTATAATTAAGCTTTAAAATTACACTTTTGTACTTTTCTGTGTTATACTACAGTTTCTAATGTTTAAAAAATAAGAAAATTAGACAGGTTAATGAGTAAAAAATAGAGATCTCTTTTCCCTATTTCCTTAAATAGAAGGTATCGAACTTGCCAAAGGATATAAAATTCACTAGCATCTATAATATCACACTTATAAATGTCAATAATGATGTAGAGCAAATGGGACTCTCATATGCTGCAGTAAGAACTGTAAAATGGTATAACTACTTAGGAAAAGTTAAACATACATCTACACTCTGATCTAGCGATTTTACTTCCAGATTTTTATCCAAGAAATAAAAAAACATAGGCCAAGCAAAACTGTATTTAAAAATGTTCATAGCAACTTTATTCAAGATAGCCCCAAACTGGTAACAACTCTAATATCTATTAACAGAAGAAAGAATAATGGAATCCAACATAGCAATAAGTGAAAATAAACTATTAATACACACAACATAGATAAATCTCACAGCAGTTTGTTGAGCAAAGGAAAGCCAGCACAAAAGAATCCACACAGTATGAATCTAATTATATGAGGTTCTAGAATAGGCAAAAATATCCATGTTGATAGGAATCAGAACAGTATTTGCCTCTTGGGGGTAGAAACTGAATGGAAAATACATAAAAAATACTTACTGGAATAAATAAAAATGTTCTGTATCTTTATTAGAGTGCTAGTTATATGTAGATATACACTTTTCAGAACTCACTATATTTGTATTTTCACTATATACCTTTCATATATTCAAGCCATTAATACTTCAATACTGAAAAAATAAGAACATAGGAGGGGTGAAATTGTGATTTAATACATGATTATTGGATATAAGGAAATGAAAAAATTTGTTGAATCATGAGTTTATCACAAATAATGCTAAAATGATATTTCCATTCCAAATCTTATAAAATATGAAAAAAACAACAATAATTTGCATTATTCAAAAGCATTTGAAAAGGGAGTTTCACCGATTTTAAAAACAAATGAGATGACAGTCCAACAGCAGCATATATATAATGATTATGGCTTAAATTTACTCACGAAAAGCAAAATTAACAAAGACAACAGAAGAAAACTCACAAATAGTGCTAAAAAATGCCAATAAGTTGTGACTTACAATGGAGCTTCAAAATACCATAAAAATACAAAAGACCAAATGGGAAATGTTGGCCAGGCTAATTAATAAATTAACAAAATTAAATATATATATAGTGCTAATTAGTTCTAAGCAGTCTTTGTATAATTATTTATAAAACTAATTAAAATTAAGATATTACTTTAATAAAAATATGATGCTTAATATTAATAAACCTGAATTTCTAATTAACCTAATAAAAAAGTATAATTCCAAACTAATAGATACATAAGGAGAACATTTTAGAAAAAAAATTTAAGAAGGAGAGTTTATCCAAGCTTTAACTTGTAAAAGCTATAATAGATAATTGAGGATTAAGATAAAAATACATTATATTAAATTACATATTTACCAAACTTTTTTCATCATAAACTCTGCATCATTTCTTAAAATGCCCATGATTCTTTTCCTTCAACTTATCTTATAATAGACCTCAAGAAAAAATGCATGATAAAAAACAACCAATTTATTAGCCATGGTTCTTGAAGTTTTACCTGATGGAAATACCTCTAAAAAATAAATTTCCAGGACAAATTTTTTTAAATATATAATGAGAATTCCAAAATCATAGATTGAAAAGCATTACTTAAACAGTAAAATGTGATCCTAAGAAAACTGAATAAAAACTTGAGGAGAGATAGATATGGGCAAAGTCGATTATACACTGATGGCATTATAATTTTGTGCAGACCATTTGGAAATTATTATGAGAATTTATAGCAAAAGTCTTATAATGTACATTCTTTTTCTAAATCATTGTGATTCTAGGATTTGACCCTAAGAAAATAGTTCAATAGAATTTCACACAATATGCATGAAAACATTTATTGTATTATTATCAGTAATACTAAAAAAAAAAAAAATTAGTCCAACCTTTGAGGACACATTAAATAGAGATTGGTGCATTGAAATGGTAAAATTATCCATAGCCATCAAAAGATTAATTATGACCACTACTCATAATTAAGAGTAAAATTTTAAAGGCACAAAGATATTTATAATACGGTATCTATACTATGATTGTGATTATGTAAAGAAGAAACATTATGCCTATAGAAGACAATATATGCAAATAAAAATAGTGATAGAATTATGGCTGATGTCTTAAGGTTGTTATTCTTTGAGAATTTGTTTTAACATTATAATGTCTATTTATAAGAAGAAATTAATGAGCCAATTTTTATTATTCCATATTACTTCAAACTTACAAAGTGCATAACAATGAATAGAATGGAAACCATTAAAATAGAGAACATTATTGACCTTCTGCTTATGGAAGAATAAACTGACCTTCAAGATATGGGAGCGGGGGTAAATAGAAAAGAAAACTATTATGCATTTACCAAATAACTTTGCTAATATCTCCAAAGAAAGGAGATAGGAAACAGGCACAGTCCTCACTGACCTTCCAGGTACCTATGACACTATAACTTTGAAGCCTCAAATAAAAACTGCAGTCTATTGTATCTGACAGCAAGCTTTGCACTTTCATTATGCATATAATATCTAATAGATCTTTTGAAATCATTACCTGTCAGGAGGAGAAAAGAAAGGCAGAGAAAAAACCTTGAAGAATAGAGTTTGTCAAGGGTCAAAGTAAATGGCAATATACTTTAATAAGCAATAAGGTTCACATTACCTCTGAGTGGCCTATACGCTCAGTGGACTGTGCTATCATATATTTATTGAATTGCAGAATAACTTCTTAGAGGCCCAGAATACTCTTCCAGGATATCTTTCTATTTATTGGTTTATATGTAGTCGAAAAAAAAAAAAAAGGTCAATGCCATTGTTACCCTAAGTAACACAATTGGGAAGATAGATTTTAAAAGCAACCAAAACTTTAATGTATTACATATTTATGATTTTTATTATTTTTATATTATCTACATTACTTTTTCCTCATATTAATAGTAACATTGAGAGTAATATTGTGTTTTTCACCTTTTTAACACTCAATACCTAAATAATGTACACATGCCAATAATAAAGCCACAGAATAGATATTATAAAATGCAAATTTCATTTGCTAACAGTGAGAGAAAAAATATTTTTCAGGTAAATGGCTCTTATATCTACATATCAGCAAAACAGCAAGTGCCTTTTCACAAACAATCTTGGATTTAAAAACATGGAAGATAGTCCTTCCATATTCTTCCAAGCACCTCATGCATCACAACAGTTTCTGTACATGATACAGTGCTTGACGTAGAAACAGATGAGCAGAAGTCAAATCTCTCAGATTCGAGTTTGTGCTAATGTAAAATAATTGCCATCTTCTCTAAGTCTTTAGATCTTGATTTTCTCATTGTATAAGAAGGAGGAAATCTCAATACAAAGTTACATTAGGGCCCCCATTCTATTTGGAAACTAGAGAAAATGTTCCTCTCTTTTCAACTATACTTGTAAGAAAGAAGCAAAATCAGTGCCTTGGTAGCTACTATTCCACGCTTAAACAGTTAAGCACGTTGTTGAAGTCACAATTAACAAAGTTTTAATGATATGTACTACAGAAAAACAGTCTCCTCTGCACTCTACAAAGTCTAATGTGAAAACTGCCCTTGTTGCTAACCTGCAATGGTCCTAAAGGAAAAAGTATGAAATTCACTACAGATTTTTTTCTTTAATCTTAAAGGAAGATAAAGCGACTTTCAGTGTTGCCTTGGGGTTAGCAGTCTAGCAGAACACTGTAAATTTCAGAGCACAGTGCATGGCATATAGTGGGTTAGTTGTCATCTTTTTGCTGAATCTTTTATGGCTAAAGGCAGTACTTTATTGGTGCATTCAGTAGTACTTCTCAAGATCCTAAACATAGCATACTGGTAAGAAAGAAGAATCCTAGTGAATTTTATAGGGAAAAAAGGCTCTACTGAGATATCTCAAAAATTAGGACTTAGTATACAAGATTTTTATTTTCA
>NW_011888934.1:2541905-2555955 GCF_000151845.1 Pteropus vampyrus | reverse complement strand
AAGAACACTCCAATTGTTTCCATGTCTTAGCCACTGTAATAATGCTGCTATGAACATCAGGGTGCGTATTTTTAACTTGCTTCTATCCTAAAAGTAAATAGATATCCAACTGTCATTTCTAAAATGAAGTACCTTCAGCCTACCTTTTAGGTATGGGTACTTGTTAAATACAATTTAAAGCTGATAATGTGACTTTTAGTTAAAGAGCTATTTGACTGAATTAGTTAATTTTTCCTTAAGCTTCTCTTTCTTTCTGTCATGGAAGTCCCAGCTTCTCACCATCTCTCATAGGAGGTCTTTAAAACATTACCATTTTTGCTTATTAATTCAGTATGAATTCAACTCATTTCACTTTATTAATTTAATATGAATTCAACTAATTTTTACTATTCAACAAATTCAATAGCTATATGGTCCTAAAAGAAACTAGGACTTAAAAATAATTCTATCCACTAGGAGTGTACAGGCTGGTGGTTCCCTTGCCTATCTTTGTGTAAATATAACATGGAATAGAAAGATAAATAGGTAAAAACATATTTTCGTCATTTTGCAGTATTTAGTTATGGAAATAGTACAGAAATTGCCCATCAGTATTTTGAACTGCTATCTTACCAATATCCCTTACATTCAAATCATCTCAATTTTTTTTCCTTTTTTTCACTTTGTTTTTGATTGTATACCAGATAAGCACCATCTGTATTATTAGACAGTGGCTCATATATAATGTTATGTTCTGAGCTGACTCTCTGCCTAGTCACCTCAGCAAATATTAAATAACAGCAAGCAATTCAATCAGGAAAAACAGCAGGAACTATAAACACAATACACTAAAAACTGAATATACTGTACTTCTCTGGGAAATAGATTTATGTTAATGGTTGTGTAAACTTAAAAAAGAAAAAAATTTGCCTGCGTGTTATAAAAAATTAAATAGATATATAAAGATAGGTATGTATATGTACATGTTTGTGTGTATATACAAATATATGTGTATGTGTGTATATATGTGTGTGTGTTTTGCAAAAAAGAACATTATTTTTATATTTAAAAAAATTTTTCACATGGAAAAATTAAGTAATTGGTGATGACCTCTAAAGACTAGCTTGTTTTAAAAGTTGTACATCTCACCAAAGGTAATGTGGAAAGCATAGACTGAACACTTTTCTCATTGACTCTCCCTTCAATTGTCTTTCAAGCACACCATGCCACTTACCATATGCTTCCCATTTTATATAGAGCAAATAAAAAGCTTTATTGACGTGCTTTTCTATAAAACCTTCCAGTGTTAATTCATACCTGAGAACTACTTAATTTGGTCTTTATCCATAAAAGAAATAAACATACAGTATTCTCTCAAGGAAGCATCTCTCAAGAACATAAATACCAAAAATTTCAGAGCAGTTTTCAAGTAGTAGTCATAAGATCAATATGTTACAAAATATTTATGGTGTGATATTCAGCTCTTATTAGCTTTACTGGGGAATATTTGATTTTGTTTTAGTAAGCACAGTTTCTATTCATGGCCTACCATTCAGAGCACAGGTTGCACCCCTAGTTGTGGTAACATGTGGGCAGCACAGTGTTATGACCAACCAGCAGATGAGATATTCGGATATTGGCAAAATCTCTTTATTTTCCTGGGTACAAGCTGACAAACTCCATCTTGCTTCATACACTACTGAAGCAGACCAGAAATTATAAGACTTCCTGAAAACTAAGGCAGTAGAATGCCCACCAGGAAATTTTAAATTCTAAGGACTTGATGGTTTATTCACTAGATTTTAATTTTTTCCCCTTAAATAGCCTTATTTTATTGTTGCTATTGCTGCTACTATTTTTGTTGTTGTTTGGCAGCAAAGCTGAGGAGAGGAGAGACAGGCTTTTGAGAATTTGGTACACCAAGATCCACTGCTAATCTTTTGGGGAAATTGTTAATATCTTGGCCAAGTTTTTTTATCTTATAGCCCTTACTCACTCATGTGTAAAAGTGATTAAAAATATCATATTTGCACAAATATTAAGAACTTGAAATAACATATAGAAAGTGCTTACCACAATGCTAAACACATAGTGAGTTTCTGATTAATAGGAGCTACTAATATTATTATCTTATTTGTGAGTTTCAGATCCTTATTTTACATCAAATACCTAGAACTGGGGTTGGCAAACTTTTTTCTTAAAGGGCAAGACACTTTAGGCTTTATAGGTCAAGAGGAAAAAGTTGAGGGTACTGTGTAGAATCTTATATAATCATTTAAAATGTAACCATTTAAAAAAGTAAAAACCATTTTTAGCTCATTGATTATTTAAAAAATAAAAACAAAAATAGAGGGTGAAGCAAATCAGAGCCACCAGCCATCATTTTCCACACCTGAACTAAAAGATTAAAATTAAGAAAAGAAGTGAAACAACTCAGCCCATTTTCTACCATTTTGGTAGAATGTAGTTAGTTTTAACTCAAATAAGGGAATTGCATCTATCACTACTGTTATTATCCCTTAGAATAAAATTATTCTATGGAACCAACCTCAAATGTCTAATACTTCCATCATGCAACAAATCCTCAGACATAGGAAAAACTCATGATAGATAAACGAGTGAAAAAAAAGTATAGAGAAAATCATTCCAAAAAAGTTTTTTGTTTTTTGTTTTTTTTTTTGCCATTCAAAACCATATATGACCAGAGTGTAGGGGAGATGGGGAAGGAGGAGGTAGATGGAGTAAATGGGGTTAAATATGTGGTGACAGAAAGAAATCTAACTGTAGGAGGCAAACACAATGTAAATTATCTATCTATCTATCTATCTATCTATCTATCTATCTATCTATCTATATAGATATAGATATAGATATAGATACACACATATATATGCCTTACTGTTAAAGTATACAGCTGAAACATTGGATTTTGTTAACCAATATCGCCATTAAAAATTAATTAGTTAATTAATTAAAAAACTCATATTTGGCCTAGTAAATAGCAGAAATACTGAGAATAAAAAATTCATTTCTAAATACACTAAAGTTAATACTGACTTGGTTATTTATGTATTAAATTGACACTTATTGTGTACCTACTATGTGCCAGACACTGTACTAAGCCCAGAGGATATACCAATAAACCAATCAATCAAACAAACATCCCCACCATCATAAAACATACATTTTCATGGAGGAATACAGGTAGTAAATAAACAATATGTTACTTTAGAGGGTAATAAATGCTATGAATTGTTATATGTTAAATACTCTGAAGAATAATAAAGCAAGAAGATATTGAGCAATTTGTGTGTGTGTGTGTGTGTGTGTGTGTGTGTGTGTGTGTGTCTGTGTGTGTGTGTGAGATATGACACAGGGCAATTGCAATTTTATTTAGGGTAGTTAGGAAAGGTATCACTGATAATAAAAGAAGCCAAGAAAGATAAAAAAAAAAAAATGCTAGCCCTGCAGTTACCTGGGGAAAGAGTATTCTAGGCAGAGGCAAATGAAAAGTCTCTAGGCTGAAAGATATCTGGCATCAAGGAGAAACTGTACTGAGGCCTGGTGACTAAGGCAGCCTAAGGAAGAGGAACGGAGAGGATATTGGAAAAGCTTGTGCCTTGGAAGTCAGTGTAAAAAGTAAATGCTTTTATCCTCTGAAAGAAGTGGGAAGCCATTAAAACGGTTCTAAGAGAAAGGTGACATGATCTAATTTCCATTTTGACAAAATTCTTCAATAACAAATACTCATATTTGCTTCTGGGATTCTTCTTGGTATTTAATTTGGCAATGAATATAAGTAAATTATATTATCATATGGATTTTCTTCAGCCTGGTATCATTTATTTTATTTAATTTATTTAGTTTTATGGACTCATTTTTTTCTTTCAAAATAAGAGTTTTCAATAACCAAATTATCCATTTATTCATTTATTGTGCAAACTCACAAAGACATATTCAACATATGTGAGGTGTCAGATTCTGTGTGTGTCCCCTATATAAGGATGGTTCAGATATATTAAAAGAGCCTATAGTCTATTGGAAAATTATAATAAAACAATAAGAAAAATACAAGAAAAAAGTTATAATGAAGAGTAATCCAATATTTGATCAAGCTTTAATACCTGCTGTAACTTCTTATTATCACTAATTCTACGACTAAGAATGCTAATCATGAAAATAAATATTTAAATGGTCAACCAAAGAGCAAATGTGAGACTTCTTGGAACAATCATCACTACTAATGCTATGTTGACTCAAAGAGTCTCATTTTCCATTTACATAAAATTAGAAGGTATAATATTCTTCTATATGTACCTCTCCATGTCGTCGAACATTTCTAACTGCTACTGTTGGTTCAATTTCACAAAGATGTCTACTTTTCTTGAAGTTTAACAGTCTTTATCTTGCAACAAAAAAATAATTCAAGATTTTTTTAAAGATTTCCATGAATCATTTGCTACCAACTAGAAGCAATCAAAGTGCTATAAAATTAGAACTGGTAATCAATAGCATAAAATCATGTAGCAGTGTGGCATGGATTTCTAATCAAGTATATGAGAAAAGACATGGGATTAGACCTAAGGAAGAACTTAATTCAAATGTTAGCTTTGTGACTTGTGGTTGCTGTGGGTATGCCATTTTTGTTCAAGTTAAATTTATTTATTGTCTTATTTATTTCCTTTATATCTAGGATGAAATTTTACCTCAAGGAAATTAACTGACCTGACCACAAAGAAGTCAGAACTACTGAGACTTCAGTGCAATTAAAGCTAGATGAGGTACTTAAAATATTAGGTGATTGTTAACAATTGCAACTCAAGAACAAATATACCACAGACATTGGGTGATAAAAAATAAAAGAGCGGTATAAATAGTAAATACTTTCTACGGGCTCAGAGGATATAGAAATCACAACTGAAAGGAGTGATTAACTTTATAGAAAAAGTCGATTGTGCACATGAAAAAATATTTGAAGATAAGGCTTGAAGAAATTATAACAAAAAGGGCATTCCAAAGGAATAGAATGGCTAATGATCCTAGCTGATAAAACATGAGGAATGAACACAGTAGAGTAAGATGCCTGGATTTAGCTGCAGTAGAGAGCTCAGAGAAAAAGGTAATAAACTATGTGGGGAAAGGTAGCTTGTGGTTAAATTATAAGGATCTTAAAACTTAGATTTTTACAATCTTAAAATTTTGTTTCCAAGCAATGAGTACTCACCTTGCATTTCAAGTTCTTATTCTTGTACTTATTATTTCTTTTAGACAATCATCCCACATTTGATTAGATCATATTCCATATTGTTTTTAGGATGACCAATATAATGGACAAAGAGATCAAATCTGGCCATGAAGATTTGTAATGTTGTTAAAATGTTCTATAATAAAAAGCTCATAGCTATTTTTTTGTATATTTATGCTTTTCAAGTTATAAGTTTTTCCTGTCGTTAGAATTGTGAGTTATAGTCTGCTTTCTAGTATAATTTTCATAACTAGGCATGTGACCTTAAGAATGTTGCTTAAGCTTCTCATTTAAAGTTTATTTCATAAACTTACAAATTAAATAATTTGAAAAATATATCCTCTAAGTCAAATGGAATAGGTTAAATTCTATAATTTATTTTTTAAATTTTATGTGCAAATGAATACTAATACAATATAAGCCATGTCTAGACTGCACCTTGAGGAGGTAAATAAATTTTCTGTGAAATTTCTAATAATAAAACCAATCACTTTTATCAGTTAAACAACATTTCTGTCTGTACTTTTAAGAAAGGACAGACCAAAAGGAATAATGGGAAATGCATTTATCAGATACCAGAGTTTGACTCTCCATCTTAACACTCTAATAACCTTGAATACATCACTTAAACTTGATGAACCTCATTTCTCTTCTCCACATAATGTGGCTAATAATACATACATACACACACACACGCACACGCACGCACACACACACACATATGTATTCTCTATGCCTATTTATCTTTGAAGCATTGTCCTTTACTGGTATTCCCATCTGCCTTATTTTGGCAGAAGCTGAATTTAAGGCTGATGGATCATATTTTCCTTTGTAGTTGACCTAACATCTATTTAGATTGATTTTGATAATTTCGAAGAAAGAATTTATCATCAGTGCATCACATATCACAGAAACACATTATGTTTGATTAGGAAAGCCAATTTATTCCTTTCATTTTACATATAAGTAAACAATCAGAAAAATTAAATAATTGCTCAAGATTAAATGGTTAAAATATTTCCTCAATGACTCCACTCCAAAAAAGTATATAGAATCCTTTAAACAATCATTGCATTTTAATTCAATTTGTAACAATTTACACAAATGAGTATTATTGGTTCATTGCAAGTTAACAATTAGGAAAAAAAACAGACTATTTGGAAATTCAGATTCTCTCCCAAACAGTGGACTCTTGAAGCTCAAATGTCATATTACATTAAACAAAACATTAGTCATTTGGAAGAAAGTTTGTTAAAGTAAGAAAATTAAGCCTGAAATGATCCCTCGTTTCCTTTTTATCTTTGTGTTTATTATATCAACTCTGTCATGAGTTGAGCACAAATTAAGATCAGAAAATCTGAACAGATGTAACAAAATGGAAATATATAAAAAAAATCACAAAACAATATTGCTTCTATGACACTAATAATGTTCTATATTTGCCTTTCTTTTCTCTTTATATAGCCAAGACAATTTACTGAAAATAGGATCTTTGTTTTCTGAAAGCCCATCTGCTCTTAATGTTTATATATCATCTAATAAAATGATTATTATAATTCTCATCTCACACCTGGCTTATTGCATGATGCAAGTTTTAGTTTAGTTCTTACTTGATGTAAGCTTGCTTGACCACCTCCAAACATAGTTAGCACCTATTAGAGGGTACAATTCCCTCTGCACACTCCCTAGACTCACTGAGTAACAAAATAAAGTCTTTTAGCCAACTTCATATCGAAAAGGGAAAAGGTAAAATCAATGGAACAATAAAAACTGTAATCTCTTTTTGTCACATTTTATGAACCTATCACCAACAAATTCCTCAAGGTCATCACTCCTTGTATTAGTCTGTTAACAGTCTGGGCACAATCACTGCTACATTTTGAAGTGGAATGTTTTTTTTTTTTTACAATATTGCTTTTTGTTTTTTTTATTGGATGTTACTATAGATTCCCCTCTTTTGGTTAAAATAAACCTCAAAGAAGAATGTTATCATAGAATTCAATAAGGTCATGCAACAAAGATACATGTGGTCTTCCCAAAACATTATTTCAGATGCCTTCTGTTGCCCAGCCATATCAATTCTTTACAATTTATAGTCAATTCAGATATCAAACCAAAAGCAAGCAAAATTAATACACTTGATATATAGCTGATTACGATTTCTACTGTGACTTCTTGAGATGTAGAAGAAAAGAAAAATACTTTTCTAGGTGTAAAAAATATATAATCTAAAATATAAGTGACAGCATGGAAATAGACAACTTTTCCTTCAGTACATAACAGAATTTTGAATAAAAACTGAAAAGATTCATCCATTTTGGTAAACGCTAAGTTGATTAATTATAATCTCTGGTACCTTGTTAATGTATCATAGCCAAGAAGATTATATTTTGATCCAAGATCAAAAAGTTACCTGTGATAGTTTTTAAATTTTATTTATAAGATGGTACTTATTGCAGAACTGAGTTTAACAGTGACTTTAGAAATTTGTCTTAATAAAATATTGGAAAGTTAAGTAGGAACTCTCAGCTATACAGAACCTGTGAATTTCATTCATAATTGTCCTCTTTAGATTTAGCATAAAGATATTTTCTGTCCTCTCAATATACTCCAATGGTACTTTGCATTTCTTTCTCCTGAGGCTCCTTTCTACTTCTGATCAGAATTCTGACTCCATCATGTTGTTAATAACACGTACATCATCAGTCTTTTCTCTGAAAGTTCTTTCTCTTGACATAACTGAATCCTGGCTCTCATTCACAGTTTCCATCTTTTAGGCAATCTTTAAATTCTTCCATCCTCTATGATCTCATGGGCTAAATGTCATGTGACTATTCACTTGTCTCCTTATTGCCAATTCCAGGTCATTACTTTTGCACGAACATGACCATATGTCTCCTATTTTGAATTTCATGGCAACCTCCTTGCCATATCTCTCACATATCAATATTTTAGCTGATTCTGTCAGTACTTTGAGTATACCCATAAATGAGAATAGTTACATTTTCCACTACAAGCTTTTATTCTGAAATTAAGATGGGATTTTGAACAACTCATAGAATGCCCTAGTTACAAAGCTTACTCTCCTGTTATATGGAAATAAGCTTTGCCTTATCTCCACCTTGGCTATCAGCTTTCAAGTCCAAAATGACTTGAAATGGACTTTGCAAGTTCATTTAAAGTGGACAAAATGTACTAGAAGTAGACCTGAAATGGACAAAATGGACTTTTCAAATTTGAAATCTTAAAAAACTAATTTTTGTGCACAGCTTTCCAATTCTTTTCTCTGCCTTACTTCCTTAATCCTAGCACAGGTCCTTCCTATTCCTTCAATCTAGTCTTTATCACATCTTTCCCCCAGTTTCAGAAGAATAAGAGTGTGTTTTATCCTTTTCAGAGCTGAATTCAGATATCATCTCTATCTTAATTACTTATGTAACCCTAGGCAAGATATTTAGTTTCTTAAATTTTTGGTTTTCTCATCTGTAAAATGGAATTATTAAAACTTCATCAAATTAATAAATAAAATACTATACATGAATGCTTAGCAAATTTCCTGGCATTTCAAGTATTGTAAAGTGCTTTGAATATTTGTTATTTATCTTATTTGTTTAAAAGAACAATCAGATATGCTTGCAGAAATTTATGTCCCAAGGTTGTAGTGAGGTGAATGAAGACAAATACCACAATGTCAGTGCAGTACAAGTTAAGTGACAGCTGTTGCTAGGGAAGCCTGAAAGCCAAGCAAGAGAAGACGCATGATTCATTGTAATATCATCTAAGAAAGAGACTTGAATGATTCAGTGGGATAGTGTCCTCAAGGGGGAACAAGGCCCACTGATACTTTACCTATTTATAGTTTAAATAAAAGAACATACTTTGGCTGGGATTAATAGGGAGGACTTTGACATCAGACAATCTACACATCAATTCTAGCTATTAGAAGACTTTTCTGAGAATTCTTAAGTTAGTATCCCAGATCCTTATGAAAATTCAGATTTAAGCTTCTGAGGGGAAAGCACAACTTATTCGTTAGGACACTGAATTTTATTCAGATATTCCTGCTGAGGAAGAGGAATATGTCCTGTTTACTCTATTGCATGGCAACTTGATATTCTGAGGTCAGTCACCTTATAATACTTCTTATCACATTACAAAAGTATATTCGGTGAATATTATTTACAAGTGAAAAACTGGAATCAATCTCCATTGAGTAATAGTTTAAATAAATTAAGTTACACACATTTGGTGGAAAATTATGGAGTCATTTAAAAATGTGCTTACTATAAATTTAAATTTTGAAAAATTTCAGAGTAGAATCTTTAAAAATAGCTTGTAAAATATGATAGATACGAGTATCTGGTATATATTAAAATTTTGCAGATATCAATGAATTTGGTTCTAAAGAAGAGTAAAACATAAAAATTATAGGATTTAACTTTACAGAAAAAAAAACAGTGAGAATAATGTAAATTGATACTGTATAAAATATGTGTGTCAATTAAGGAAGTACAAAGTCTTCTTAAAGAGAATCTAAGAACCTGTGATGAATATCATTTCAAATTCAAGAAAGTTCTAAAAAGAAGCATGCTTGATAGCAAAACTAAAACTTGAGGGGGGAAGTACAAATATGAAAGTAAGTATTTCTAACATTGCTGTCAATCTTACAGAAAAGACTGGAATTTTATTGATTTGTATGTACATAATTCTATTTCTGTTCTTAAAGCCAACCTCAAAGGCCATCACTACTGAGAAAGCCACACATACCAAAACTAAGCATCATCAGAAGTAGCAGCAGCAACAACGATGAAAGCAGGAAAGAAAAAGCCATAAACATTAATTTAGTTCACTAGAAGCCCCATTATTATCACTGTAATCTTCAAAGTTGGATCACTCTGTGGTAGCTTTAGATTTAATATTAGAATCTTCTGCGGCTAAATTGAAGAAATCAGCAGCTATCAACTTCTGAGCAGGAAAATTTATTCTGTGTAATTTAATGTAAAAGAGCCTTTTATACTTGTGACCATTATGCTCTTCTGCATTAAAGCAATAGCAAGACACATTGAAAAGCCAAAAGAAGTTTTACAAGCTAGAATGCTTTATTGACACTACAAAGAAATGGAGAAGCTTGCAACCCAGGACACTACCTGCTGATATTTCCAAAGCCTTTTCCCCTAGTTTGTATATATTGCCACAAAATTGGATTTTTATACATAGAACTCAAATTACGTTTATGCTGATGAGGGTCAATTCTGATGGTGGACTAAAGAGCCTCTTAAATTAAGAGACCTGTTTGTACTTTGAGTCTAAACTTGGGTGATATTCACTCAAATAATTTACCATTCATAAGGAGTACTTGTAATCTATATATCAGAGTTGAAAGAGTAGGAACTAGTATCCCTATATACCCTCTCTACCATTCATTATGTTGAATGAGTTCTAATGTCTCTTTAGATGTTGTGTTTCACCCATTAAGGTAAAATCAACATCTACAACATGGCCTCTAAAATTTTGTAGGGTCTGGGCTGTGCTTAATTTAAGGGTAATTTCTTGTGCTTTTCACCTTTTTGCTTTCTAAAGGAGAATTGCCCACAGCAGCTCTACTACAGTTCCTTGAACTTTTCAGATTCCTTTGTGACTAAGAACCTTTCTTCTTCATCCTATTTGTGCTTTACATTCTGGCTCAAAGAAGTTTCTGCTGTTGTCCAGAGTTAGGTTAGGTTTCCTCTTTTGTTAATTACTGTATAGCATCTTGCACTTTTCCTTTGTAGTCCTTTTCTCAATTATATTTATTTAATTATACAATTAATTGTTTTAATATCTTCTATTTTTGTCCCAACCCACTGAGTGCTGATTTCATGAGAACAGAATCTGTATCTCTATAGTATCCCCAGGACTAGACAATGGCTCCACACAGTGTGTCTTGATTGCATGGATGTAGGGATGTCACTGCCAAATCCTCTTTATATGCCAGCTAAAAAATCTGGGCATTAACCTGATAGGATGCTAGGAGCCAATATATCTGACCTTTGATGGACTATCAACCCCTCACCCCCGACACATCATCACATTTGGAAGAAATATATAGTTTGGTTTGATGCTCCAAGGACAGAAAAAGAAATGCCGTTCCACTTGAGTAAACCCAGAAAATGTCTATCCTCAGACTTTAGAATCCATATCTACCAGGGAGAAAAAGTGAATATTAGTCTACCTGGTATCATCCTGCCATTTCCCCATCTGTTCTCTCAAGTCAGGCACTTTTACCAAATAGGTTATCCCTAATAAATTCCACATTTTGAATAAACTGAGTGTTCACACTCTACCACAGCAACGTACTCACATTTAGGCATACAGTGGACTTGCCAACAACTAAAATTCTCCCTTTTATGATCACTGTGGGGCCCAGGGTCAGTACTACAAATGGAGCCTAAGGAATAGCTCTGAGCATCCTAAATCTCTAAAGATATCTAACTAACTATTTCTACTAATATTCTTGACATATATCAAAACAAAATGGAATGGTGGCCTTAAATCAATATTGTTTTTTTTAGTTTTGGAGCAAAGCTTTTTTTCTACTCAAATTCAAGAGACCAAAGAAACAAGAATAATTAAGAAAATTGAAATTAAGACATTGTAAATGTACTGCAATAAAGCTAATAAAATTTTCTTAAGTTTTTTTTGTGTGTGTGATATGCCATGTTCTATGGTGACTCAATAGCATATTAATGACATTAAAAATGATCCATTAATCTTAGACAAACATTTAGCTAATATACTTGCTACACTAGGCAATCTATACCTTTCAATTAAAAAGGGCATATGTTTTATAATTTAAAAGACAAAATAGCTGAATTCAAGACCAATAAGGTAAGGAGGACTCCAGAATTATAAATTTCAAAAGTGCAATTTAGTTATTTCATGTACCATAAATCAATGTCCTATGTAATCAAAAAGGGAAAAATGAAAATCTGTCTAAATTAATAATAGTTGAGAAGCTCATGTATATTAATCTACTTTAACAGGTTTTATTACTCTGTAGAAATTTTCTCAAGGCTTAATATCTCATATAAAAAAGAAAGGATGATTGGGAATGATTAAAAAATATAATTGAGGAAAAATATTCATTTCGACTATAAATGAAAACTGGTAATGAATGAGCAATGAATGACCATGAGTTCTGTCATTGCTTGGTAATCATATTTAACAGAGAAATATAATTCAGATTAAAATATGCTGAAATAGAGCTGGAGAGAAATTTGTTTAAAAAAAAAACCTACCTAGGTATTTTAATTTCTAATTGGATGCCTTGAAGCAATGAGCAATTTCACTAATACTAAATTGCCCTTGATACTTAAGGCCTTATAGTCAGATGATATGGTCTAACAATCCTTACACTTTCACAATTGAAGTGCGTAGGTTTTTGTATGTTTTAAAATATTTGATTAAAGCTTTAAAGTACAATAAAATAACTGCTCCTTATAAAAAGAAATAAAACATCTATAAAGAAAAATATTAAAGTATATATATATTAAAATGTATATAAAATTTGTGTATAAAAATGTAGATATATATGTGGTATATATTTAAAATCTATTAAAAATAATATAATAAAAGAAAATTAAATTAAATAAGAACATAAGGCAAAGAGAAAAATGTTCATTTTGTAAGGGAATATAAATTTGATTTATAGTGAAACCACATAATACGTATGTCAGTTGTTAGAAGAGGATCTCAAAAGGAATTTAATCTTTCTCTGTTAGCAAATAAGAAAAGGAAAAACAGACATATGATCCAAAATGTATAAAAAATTAAATCAGATATTTAAAAGAACTAATCATATTTATGGTACTTAGTCCAGAAGAATTTCTCCTATAGGTTATCAAAGGGCACTGTCAATGAACAATACAGTGAATATGACACACTTGAATTAATTAAATATTTATCGATTATTCTGTGCTAGGCTACCTGCAATACTAGGTGGTATTTAAAATCAGCAAAATTAAAAAAAAAAATTCACTCAGTATATTTTCATTCCAACTGGGAATGTCATAAAATAAATTTCATCTCATTTTAGAAAAGTACTATATTCAGGAAATACCTGTTTGTTATTAGAGCATACTGTTAGCTTAGGTCAATGACATCATACTAGAACACATTTCAATATAAGCAAGTCTTGTCTGCCATAAAAAGGATATTGTATCTGTGCATAAATTTCTAATGCTCTTATATAATCAAGGCATGTCAGTCATGAAACTAATGGTTAGCATCACTTCAGCCAATCATTTATGTTTCAGTCGGGATACATCAGGTTATGATGCAGTAGCAAATAGTCTCCACATTTTAATAGCTTAAAACAACACTTATTTTACCCACACTACATATCAGGCATACATGGTGTGGTATACTCTAACATCTGGATGATCACCATGGTAAAAAGAAGGGAACATGGCAATGTATATATTGGCTCTTCAAGTGCTATTGTCTTTACATGATGCGTGTCACACATTTCTTTGACCAAAGCAAGTTACATGATTATAACTAACTTAATGGGCAAAATAAATCCTATCCTGGAAGGAAAAACAAAAACATCAGGAAGCAATACAAATGATGACCATTCCTCATAAATAAAAGTCTACATGTATAGAAGATGCTGAGAGCAGCTATAAATGAAATTATGTTTCCCAATGAAAACTTGAAATACAACTAGTGCCTAAAACTGAAATCTTCCTGTATAATTTAAGGAGAAAGCAAAGTCATGTGAAAGGAGAAAGTGTCCATCAGGTCTGACATTTTCTTCATAAATCTGGAAATGATGATGATGATAAT
>NW_011888934.1:2537727-2539810 GCF_000151845.1 Pteropus vampyrus | reverse complement strand
CTGAATACCATTTGAGAAACCTCATTTTTCCCAGCTGAACTATGGACCTCTTGAGAAATTAATAGAATTTGCTTAATAGCCCACTCTTGATGAATTATTAACAGTCTGGCTACCAGATTAAAAGTTCTTAGTATCCTTCAGCAACTGTCTGCTCTTCAATTGAGACACATAATATCTGCCCCAATAAAAAATTTCCTCTGCTACCTGTATGCTGTTTTAAAACATCCAGTTTGTACTGACTCCACCCATCCATACTAAAATCTCTCCAGTCCTAAACTTACCCTCTCTAGTCTGAAAAAATAAATTCCCAGATATTTAGCAATAATCTCAGGTAGAGTTCTTGGAGTATATTGCCCTCGTGGAGGTGGAGTACCCAAAATCACTAAATGAGGGGCTAAAAGTGCATTCTGAGGATTGGAGTTTTTAAACATTAGATCAGATATGAGTTCCAGAGAATCAAGAAGTTATGGGTAGGAGCTGAGTGCAATTGAGACCAAGAGAACTGCATCAGATGAAAACCCTTTAACACAGGACAAAGAGGGGAATATTGAAAGAATCTTCTATTTAGTTTGAGACTTGAGAAAAGATTGTGGCCAGAAACTTTTCTTGGGTTAAGGTGAGAGATTTCAGAGGTTAATGGAGGAAGAGCGGGGAAAAAAATGAGTTTATACCTGAGTAATAATTGAGTCCAGTTACTTGGAAAGGATGACTAGAAGCATGACACTTCAGAGATATACTACTCTCCATGTGTTCCTCAAACTCCAGACCTAGCACCTACAATACATGGTTAGCACTTCCTAAAATGGGATTCCACCACACCCTCTCCTGGATTGTTAGTCCCTATCTATATTATGACTTCATACTAATGATCTACAATCCTCTAAGTATTTTATCTCATTAACAATGTTTTTTATCAAAATTATCAGACTTGATGCTTAGTCCTGCCAATCCAGATATAACCTTAATTCCCCTTTCTTAACCACAATTTGGATTTTCCAGTGTACTCTACTGCCTTAACAATAGAATCCAGAGAAATCCTTGCGGGAATTAGCTTTCCTTAAGGGACCCTGGCAATGAAAGTCATATCTATGCTTCTTTATTGTTCTTATTCTTCTTCCTGTCCTCTTTTTGTCTTGTTTTAATTCTTTAACAGAATGAAACGTTATTGAAATGCAATCATTAGGTAAATTAAAGTCCTCACTCATTAAAACCTACTGACTCTTTACCAGTTTTAGAATCGATAGCAGGAATGAAAACAGGTTAATTTGTGACAGATGAAGTGTACTAATGTGTATGTTTCTGACACCGAATCTCCTTTCTCTTTCACTATTCTACTCTTTTCCTATCTTTATCATACAAAATCATTAGGACTTGAATTTCAGTGACACCTTATAGCAATGTAATTGTCAACTTGTATTTTTGTTCCAGCTTATTATTATACTCTTCAAATTAGCCTGTGTTACAGTTATTACTTAACATAATCAAATCTTTGGATTATTCATGTGTCTACCATTTGCTTTAAACATTCTATTTTCTTCTGGTTTATATTTTTCCTTTAAATATGGATCTATGAAAGGTAATTTTGCTCAATACAGATATATAAGTTGACATTACTTTTCATCATCACTTTGAGGCTATTATTCTGAATTCTTCTAGCCTCCATTGGTGTCACTGAGAAGTCACTTACCTTTCTGGGTAATGGCTTATTTCATTCTGTTTATTTTCCCCAGATCTCTGTTCAGTTGCACTCTTTGTGTCTTTTTATATATCGATTGTTATCTATCTAGCGCATGTCTCATTTTGCTTCTTTAATGTGGCTATGCACATATTTCTTTTATTATGAAAAATTCTCAGCCACAAACTCTTCAAATATTGCCTCTCCCCAGATCTAAATATTCTCCAGTGAAAATTCTGTTCAGCATGTGTTGGAACATCTCATTTAAATGTCTCAATAGAATTCTCAATTTTTTTGTCTCTCAGATACTCTTTCATATATTTATATACTTTTATATTTTTATATACCTATAAATAAATGTATGTATATACACCTTTTTATATTTATACATTTTACTGCATTCTGGGG
>NW_011888934.1:2535646-2537677 GCF_000151845.1 Pteropus vampyrus | reverse complement strand
TTTTTTAAATAGGTGATAACAAAAATCCAGTTGATCTGCAAGATAGTCTTGATAAAGCATAGCAATGAAACTCCTGGAATGCCTATGAAAATAAATGTTTACAAAACCTATGCCAAGATAACTAAACGAGAAATCTCATTAGATAGGTTTATTAAATATATAGTTCATTTAAAAGTTGTGAGATGTGTACCCCAAATGATTTTAATTTGAGAATAGGTTTAAAGTCTTTTCTGGCATAATTAAATAGCATGGTTAGAATTATCTCATAATCATTACAAATGAGAATTAGAAAATAAGTCATTAAAAAATACTTCTATTACTCTTTTCACAAATTCAAGCATGTACATATGCACAAGCATTGAAAATACACACACATACACATTCCTCAATTAAAGAGAATGTACTATGCATAAAAGTATATTTTCATTGAGCGTCTACTAGATACCAAATAGTAGTAAACTGTATTCTATGTGAGAATATGATTCTTTTGAGTAACTTGAAGATTTGCTAAAAACCATAAAGATTATGAGGTCTGAGCTGAGTTTTTAATCTGAGTCTAATTTAAAAGCCTCCATTTATTCCACTATGTATACCTAGATTAGGACTTGACATATTATCTCATTCTCAGAACAACTATCAGCAAATTAATTAATTAAGGTCATGTTTACACTTTATTTTCAACTAAAACATCTGTTATTTATACAGAGGTCTCCTTGGTTTAAACCAGCTTGTCATTACTGCCTCTCAATGAGGGATAATGTGCTTGGGTTTTACAAGTATTTTAAGTGTGAATTGAAAAGATTAACAGTTCTTTCCAATGGGCACTCTCCATATTTTTGCATAATAATAGTTATCGGAAGGCATAAATCTTAAGATAATAAATGATCATTCCTCACAACAGATCTAGGAACAGGATAAGGATTAATGAATTTGCTGGCAGCTACTGGTTTTAATTAGCCCAGGTTCAACTGTAGCAGAATCATAACTGTCCAAAAGATTTGGATTGTTCTAATAGAGATCCCAAACAACTATTTACGTCAACTCAATAAAGCAATTGGTCAGATTCTTATTTTAAAGCCAGAAATGCAAGTCACTTGGCAAAAAAATAATAAAACCTTAAAATTTTTCATCTTTTCTCTTTACCTGGCTGCAGTTAACATCTTTAATCAAATTTCTTAGTCCACCTGCCTGTCTTTTTAACTACTTTTAATACTATCTCATTTAATTTGTCCCTTTACTTTTATGCCTTTCTCTTGTGTGTTTACTTTTAGACATGCTCGGAACTTCCTTCCTCTTTCTTACCCCAGACAATTACAATGATTCTCAGTTTTCTTACTCATCTCGGATGTCACCTCCTCCAGGAAGCCCTCTCAAACACATAACCTCCAATAATTTTTTGCTGAATACCATTTGAGAAACCTCATTTTTCCCAGCTGAACTATGGACCTCTTGAGAAATTAATAGAATTTGCTTAATAGCCCACTCTTGATGAATTATTAACAGTCTGGCTACCAGATTAAAAGTTCTTAGTATCCTTCAGCAACTGTCTGCTCTTCAATTGAGACACATAATATCTGCCCCAATAAAAAATTTCCTCTGCTACCTGTATGCTGTTTTAAAACATCCAGTTTGTACTGACTCCACCCATCCATACTAAAATCTCTCCAGTCCTAAACTTACCCTCTCTAGTCTGAAAAAATAAATTCCCAGATATTTAGCAATAATCTCAGGTAGAGTTCTTGGAGTATATTGCCCTCGTGGAGGTGGAGTACCCAAAATCACTAAATGAGGGGCTAAAAGTGCATTCTGAGGATTGGAGTTTTTAAACATTAGATCAGATATGAGTTCCAGAGAATCAAGAAGTTATGGGTAGGAGCTGAGTGCAATTGAGACCAAGAGAACTGCATCAGATGAAAACCCTTTAACACAGGACAAAGAGGGGAATATTGAAAGAATCTTCTATTTAGTTTGAGACTTGAGAAAAGATTGTGGCCAGAAACTTTTCTTGGGTTAAGGTGAGAGATTTCAGAG
>NW_011888934.1:2525626-2532936 GCF_000151845.1 Pteropus vampyrus | reverse complement strand
AGCATGTATCATTTCTTTATTAACTTTTTTTGTCCAATAATATGCCATTATATGGATGTACCATATTTTGTCTATCAATTTACAGTAGAAACATTTGTTTCTACTTTTTGGCTATTATAAATAATGCTGTTAGGGATATTCATATAAAAATTTTTGTGTGATCAAATGTTTTCATTTCTCTTGGATATATATCTAGGAATGAAATTACTGGATCACATGGTAACTGTTTAACATTTTGAGGAATTATCAAACTGTGTGTCAAAGTAGTTGAACCATTTTTCATACCCATTAGCAATGAAGGAAGATTATAGTGTCTCTACATCCTTGTTCTTACTTGTTATTGTCTGTTTTTTATTAATATCCATTCCCATGGATGTGAAGTTGTATCTCATCTTAGTTTTGGTCACATTCTCTTAATGACTAATGATGTTCATCATCTTTCATATGCTTATTGGTTATTTATATGTCTTCTTCAAAGAAATATCTATTCAAATCCTATGCCCAATTTTAACTGATTTTTCATTGTTGAGCTGCAGTTATCTATATTTCTCAGTTCTAGTCTCTTATCAGATATATGATTTATAAATAAATTCTCTTTCTGTGTTTTCTGACTTTTTATACATTGCTCTTTAATATACAAATGCTATTAATTTTGATGAAGTCTAATTTATTTTTTTTCTTTTGTTGATCATGCTTTGGGGTAATATCTAAGAATTAATTGCTAAATGAAGATTTACCCCTGTGTTTTCTTCTATGAGTTTTATAGTTTTAGCTCTTATATTTAAAACATTGATCCATTTGTGTTAATTTTTGTATATGGGAGGTAAAAGTCCAAATTCATTCTTCTATATGTGTGAATACACTTGTTTAAATAATTATATTTTCCCCGTTGAATTTTCTTGACACCCCTGTCAAATATCAACTCATCAAAAATGTAAGGGTTTATTTATGAACTCTCTATTCTAGTCCATTGATCTTTATCTATATGTTATGCTCTCTTGATTACTGCCCCTTGATACTGAGTCCGAAATTAGAAAACGTAAATCCTCCAATTTTGTTCTTTTTCAAGATTATTTTGGTTATTTTGGGTTCGTTTCCATATAAATTTTAGAATCAGCTTGCCAGTTTCCTCCTAAATAGCCATCCAGTATTTCGACAGGGACTGAGTGGAATCTCTATATAAACTTGAGGAGTATTGCCCTCTTAACAATAACTTTAATTATTCAAAAGTTCAAGTATTCGTTGTATCTGTGAATATGGAATGTCACTTCATTTACTTAGGACTTCCTTCATTTTTCTATAATATTTTTAATTTTCAGTGTACAAGTCTTTAACTTCTTTTGTTAAATTTATTCCCCAAATTTTTAATATCTTTTGATGCTACTGTATATTAAATTGGTTTTCTAATTTCATTTTTAAATTGTTCATTGCTAGTGTATAGAAATACAATTGATGTTTGATAATGATCTTGTCTCCTGCCACTTTGCTCATACATGAGTTCTAATAATTATTGATACATTCCTTAGGATTTTCAAAGTACCACATCATGTCATCTATGAATAGAGATCGTTTAACTTTTTATCAAATAGAAATGTCTTTTATTTCATTTTCTTCCCCAATTGTTCTTACTGACCCTCCGGTACAAGAGCGAATAGAAGTGGCAAGAGCCGACAACCCTGTTGTGTCTGATGTTAGAAAAAATAACTATGGTTTTGCTTTCTTTTTCTTTAATTATCCAATTTAATCATAACTATATAATAGTCTTTGTGTAGTTATTTTATTATCTGACCTTCTTGATATGATGACATTTTTGTGTGTTATATCTGCTAATGGTTGATTATTGCTTTTTTTTTTTTTTGTAGCTTTAGAATGTGAGTTCGCCTTTTATCTGTGATAATTTTATGTTCTAGGTTGAGGTTTTGGTATGTCCAGATTAAATTTTTCTTTGTATCTGCCAAGTTCCCATGGAATGTCATCATCTCACCATCAATTTGCACTTTTATTTCTGTTTGAAATTTACAAATTATAAAAATAGTATAAATTCAAATCTGCAAAAATTCTTATGATGAAACCCAGACAGGAAAAGACAAACTTCCATACTGTTTTCTAAAAGGTTTAACATTAAAACTTATTCTACTCTAAGATTTAGCTCTTCTAATACCCTAGCTGTATAGTGGTATCCCACTGCTATTTTAATTTACAATTCTTTAATGACATATGATGTGGAACATCTTTCATATGTTTATTTGACATTTGTATATTTTCTTTGGTGAGGAACCTGTTGAGGCCTTTGACCCAATTTTTAATCAAGTTGTTTGTGTTCTTATTGTTGAGTTTAAACTATATATATTTCTTTATATATGTAGATATATAAACTTTTATATATAGGTAAACACATATATGTGTGTATATGTGTGTGTGTGTGTGTGTGTGTGTGTACATATACACATATATACACACTGGGTAATATTCCTTTATCAAATGTGTGTTTTGTGACAATTTGGTCTCAGTCTGTGGTTTGTCTTCACATTCTCTTGACATTGCCTTTCAGAGAGCAGAAGTTTTTAATTTTAATAAAATCCAGTTTACCTATTCTTTCTTTCTTTCATGGATTGTACCTTTGGTGTTGTATCTCAAAATATCATTGCCATAAACAAGGTCATCTAGATTTTCTATCCTTTATCTTTTAGGAGTTTTATAGCTTATGTTTTAATTTACGATTTAAATACAATCTGAGTTTAACTTTTGTGAAAGGCATAAGGTCTGTATGTAAATTCTTTTTTTTTTTAGCATGTGAATGTCACGTTGTTCCAATTCTATTTGTTGAAAGGTTGTCTTTCCTCCATTATATTGCCTTTGTTCCTTTGTTGACTATATTTATGTGGACCTATTTCTGGACTCTCTATTTTGTTCCATTGATCTATTTATCTGTTCTTTCAATAATACCACATTGTCTTCGCAACAAAATTTTGTTATTCATTTTCTTTTTAAATTAAGTTTATTGGTGTTTAAGTTTATTTAGTGTGTGGTTACCATTACGAATATGAAAAAGATAGTTAAATATGTACGGTCTTCCATTTTCTTCTGTGCGTGCCTTATCTCCATTCCTTTTTGCAAGTTTGAATCTTTGAATCCTCCCCTCTTCAATCATTGTTACCTCAGTTTGTTCCTATGTATGCTGAATGTTCATTACTATCTTGCTATACAATTCTTTTCTTAATATTTAAGCTTATAATGCCCTGTTCTTAGTAAGGATTGCACTACTTGCTTCTATTTGCCTAATAGTCACTTTACTCCTAATTATGTATTTTCTTTTTTTGGCATTTTGTTTTGGGTGAGCTGACCCCTTTCATTATTTCCTGTAGTGCAGGCTTCATAGTGGAGAATTCCCTCAATTTTTGTATGTCTGTTAAAGGTATAAATTTCTCCATTATCTAAAGGAGAGCTTAGATGGATACATTATTCTAGGCTGGTAGTTCCTTTCACTTAATAGTTTAAATATTTGATTCCATTCCTTTCTTGCTTCTAAGGTTTGCACTGAGAAGACCAATGATAATCTAATGGCTTTTCTTTTATAAGTTACTGTTTTCTTATCCCTGGCTGCCCTGAGAATTCTATTTTTGTCATTGATTTTTGTTAACTGTAATACAATGTGTCTTGGTGAAGGCCTTTTTGGGTTGAGATAATTAAGTGTTCTGCTGACTTCTTGAATTCCAAGCTCCAGCTCATTCTTTATATTTGGGAAATTCTTGTCCACTATTTGCCTGAAAATGCTTTCTAGTCCCTGCTTCTTTTCCTCACCTTCGATAATGCCCATTATTCTTGTTTTCTCTCCTGATGGTATCAACTAGTTCTTGTTTTTCTCTTTCATTATTTTTCTTTCTTCGGTTTCTCTCTTCTTCCTTCTGATTTATTTCTAGGTTTCTGTCTTCAATGTCACTGATCCTTTCCTCCATTTGGTTGACTCTATTTTCCAAGATTGCTATTTCATTTTTCAACTCTTGTAATGTGTTTTTTATCTCCAGAAGATCTATTGTGTTCTTTTTGAGGATTTCAGTCTCCTTGCTCTGCTCATTTAGTTGTTTTTTCAGTTCCTGAAATTGTTGATATGACTCGTTTCAGAACTCACTGAGTTTTTTCAGAAGTACCATCCTGAATTCTCTGTCATTTAAGTTGCATACTTCTATGGCTGTAAGCTTAATTTCCGAAGATTTTTCTCTTTCTTTCTGAGATGTCTTTCACCTTGGTTGTTTATGGTGTTTAATGGACTATTTCTCCACCTGGGTATTAATGGAAGTGTTATCTGCTGTTTTTCGAGAAAGATTTATTATATAAAGGTCTCTCTTTAGCCTGTTGCAAAGAAGGCACTTTTCTTTTGGTTTCCAGTAGGTGGCGTCTAAGCCTCTTGGATCTCTGCTCTATATAAAGCCTTAATAGTGCCTTTTAAAATTTTCATGTAGATATTTAATCATGCTCGCTATCCTGTTTCAGTCCCTGTCAGTATCAGCTAAGGTCTCAACAGCCTTTGCTTGGATTCCCCTGGGGCTCTTCGGTGATGGGTCTCAAAGGGTATGGTGGGAGGCGCTCTCTGGGTTGAGAATTGGGGGCTGTGACTCAGCCTTGGTTTTTCAACCATGGCTGGTAAAAATCAACTCTTGTTTCTCTGCAGTACCCTCTCAATTCTCTGCTTTCTGCCCTGATGACTTGACTCTGCCGTTGGCCGAGTGGAGCTCACAGCACTCCCAGGCAGGGCTGTTCAGGGAACTTGCTGCACTTTCTTCTCTCTCCCTCCTCCTACAAAAAGCTCTGAAGGCTGCAAGATGCAGCTTCTTTATTTCGCCCTATCTACCACCCGACACCCGAAGTTCTGACCTGAGGTAGCTCTTATGTAGAGATCCCATGCTCAGACTTGCTAGTGTCCGATTTGGGAATTTTTTGTTGAGTTTTAGATGTTCAGCTTATTGTTGTTTTAAGGCGAGAGATCTGGGGACATCTGTTACTCCACCATTTTTCTGCAAAGTCTGCCTTGTTATTCATTTTGACTAGTTTCTCCAAAAATTACTAATTTTTCCCTTGAATTAATATTTGTCAACTTTGAAATTGAACTAGACCATGCATATGCATCCCATGAATTCTTTCTCCTTTTCTTCTATAGAAAGATCAATTTCCATATATTTAATATAAAAGGTCGTTATCTAAGTCAAGAAGATAAACACAACAAAACATTATGGCACAGATCATTTCAATACTGCTCTTGGTTTTCCTTCAGGTTGGTCACATACTTTTTATGATTGCCCTAAAGATATTTCATGTAAATTTCCATGGTACAAGCCTCATTTAAGATTGTAGAAAGCATCACTTCATCTTGCTACTCTCAAACTCTTCCTTCCTTTCCTCCTTTTAGTATATGCTGTTAGGAACTGAATAAAGTCTTTAACATTTTCAAAGTGTCAACTCATACTTTGAGGAGATATAACATTATTCTCAGTATTAGTAATCTTTTTCTGTATAACGAACCATCTCAAAACATTAAACAAGTATTTATAATTTCTTATAATTCTTTATGTCAACTTGGCAGGTTTTCTGATTTGGATCAGCTTTCATGGCACTGAATGGTCTAAGAAGTCTTCAGTCACATTTTTAGCAGTTGTCAGGCTGTTTGGTCAAGGCTCTTCTAGTATGGCTTGTCTCTGCTCTCCATGATCTTTCATCCTCCAATAGGCTAGGTCTATGCTCCTTTATCGTGATGTCTCAGGGTTCAATCACTGAATGAGAGAGCAAATACCAATGTGCTTATATTCTACTGGCAAAAACAAGTAACAGAGCCAAGCTGAGATTGAAAAGATGGAGAAAAAGATTCCATATCTTGATAGAAGTAACAAAGTTGTGTTAAGGGTGGAAAATTTTCAAGTGAGCCAACTAGCTAAGTCAGCTACAGGGAAGAAATATCTTTTGATACTAGAAGTTGTCCTACTTGCTTGGGTGTGGCCAATGTCTGCTTCTGTAATCCACTTACTTGTTAATTAAGGGTGTGGTTCTGGGCAAAGATATGCTAACAGCCAACTTCCACTTCTGTAATCTGCTTGCTTGTTCAGAAGACCAGCAGGATATGGTCTTAAGGTTTATAAGCTGCCTCCTCTGGAAGCTTGGGGCTGATCTCCTCTAACCCTGCTGGTAGAGAGTCAGTCGCAGGCTGGCTAATGAAGGCTCATAATTAACTCAACTGGTTCTGTGGGTCTCAGAATCGTTTGAGCCATAACAGTTGCATTCTAATAGCATATGAATGCAGGGGTGTAAGGAATTTGTGATCATTTCTTTTGCAATATACTTAGCTTGACATGTCATAATCCATAATAATTCACTAGTTTTTCTTTCGTATTTTCTGAATCTTTACTTTGGGGTCTCCTAGTAGGAATAGCAAGCCTCAGGATTTGTGATAGGTAAAAAGAATGAATAAAATTTGAAAAAGTAAGATAGTGAGTAGTGGAATCCCAGCTTACCAAATTTCTATGATATATTTAAGATCAAATATAGAATATACACATAAAATTCATGAGAAGCATGGCAGAGTGAGAGATGTCCCCAGATCTCTCCCCTTGAATCAACAGTAAGCCAAACACCTAAACCTCAACAAAAAACACTCAGCCTGCACACCAGCATGTCTGAGCATGGGATCTGTGCATAAGAGCTACCACAGGTCAGAAGCCCAGGAGTTGGGTGGTAGCCTAAGAGAAACAAAGAAGCTGCCTCTTGTAACCGGAGCTCCCTGCAGGAGGGGGAGGTGAGGAGAGAAAGTATGGCCGGTTCCCTAAACCACTCTGCTTGAGAAAACTGTGAGCTCCATGCAGCGTCAGTGCTCAGGGATCAGGGCAGAAAGCAGAGAAGTGGGGATGGCAGAGAAGTAACAGTTGATTATTACCAGCCATGGCTGCAAAACACGAGGCTGAATTGCAGCCCCCATCCACTAAAACAGAGGGTCCCTCCTCCATATCCTCCAAGATGGAACACCACAGAGCCCCAGGGGAATTTGAACAAACTCTGCTAAGGCTGTCATTAACAGTTCCATTTACAATTGTATAAAAACAATAAATTAACTAGAAATAAAAGTAACCAAAGAGGTAAAACACCTATTCTCAAAAAATTATAAGTCATTGAAGAAAGAAATTGAAGATACAAATAAATGGGAGTATACACCATGCTCATGGGTCAGAAGAATCAACATTGTTAAAATGGACATACTACCCAAAGCAATCTATGGATTTAATACAATCCCTATCAAAATACCAATGGCATTTTTCAGAGAACTAGAT
>NW_011888934.1:2524483-2525576 GCF_000151845.1 Pteropus vampyrus | reverse complement strand
TCAACATTGTTAAAATGGACATACTACCCAAAGCAATCTATGGATTTAATACAATCCCTATCAAAATACCAATGGCATTTTTCAGAGAACTAGATCAAATAATCTGAAAATGTATATAGAACTATAAAAGATCCCAAATAACCATGGCAATCTTGAGAAAGAAGAAGAAAGTTGGAAGTATCACACTATCTGATATCAAATTATACTGCGAGGCTATAGTAATCAAAACATCACGGCACTGGCATAAAAACAGACGCATAGATTAATGGAACAGAATAGAGAGCCCAGAAATAAGCCCACACTTATATGGCCATTTAATCTATGACAAAGGAGTCAAGAATATACGATGGGGTAAAGACAGTCTCTTCAACAAATGAGATTGGGAAAACTGGACACATACATGCAAAAAATAAAACTGGACCACTTTCTTACACCATATTCAAGAATAAACTCAAAATGGATTAAAGACTTAAATGTGATACCAGAAACCAAAAAAACTTCTAAAAGCAAACATAGGCAGTAAAATCTCTGATATTGCTACTAGTAATTTATTTCCAGATAAATCTCCTCGAGCAAGGAAAATGAAAAAACTTAACAAATGGGACTATATAAAACTAAAAAGTTTTTGCACAGCATAGAAAACCATCAACAAAATGAAAAGACAACCTACTGAATGGGATAAGATATTCATTTATGATACATCTGATAAGGGGTTAATATCCAAAATATATAAAGAACTCATATAACTCAACCACAAAAAAAATAAACAATCTAATTTAAAAAGGAGCAGAAGACTTAAATAGATATTTTTCCAAAGAGGACATACAGATGGCCAATAAACTAATTAAAAGATGCTCAAATCACTAATCATCAGAGAAATGCAAATTAAAACCACAATTAGGTACCACCTCATACCTGTCAGATGGCTATCATCAATAAACCAAAAAAAAAAAAAAAAGTGTTGGGGAGGTTGTGGAGAAAATGGAATGCTTGTACACTGTTGGTGGGATTGCAAAATGGTAAAGTCACTGTGGAAAACAGTTGGAGGTTCTTCAAAAAATTAAAACTAGAACTACATTTTGACCCAGCAATT
>NW_011888934.1:2517129-2524433 GCF_000151845.1 Pteropus vampyrus | reverse complement strand
AGGTACCACCTCATACCTGTCAGATGGCTATCATCAATAAACAAAAAAAAAAAAAAAAAGTGTTGGGGAGGTTGTGGAGAAAATGGAATGCTTGTACACTGTTGGTGGGATTGCAAAATGGTAAAGTCACTGTGGAAAACAGTTGGAGGTTCTTCAAAAAATTAAAACTAGAACTACATTTTGACCCAGCAATTACACTTCTGGGTATTTATCCAAAGAAAAACAAAATATTAGTTTGTAAAAATCTATGTACCCCTACATTCATGACAGCACTATTTACAATAACCAAGATATGAAAGTAACTTAAATGCCCATCAACAGATGATTGGCTAAAAAAGTTATGACTCATATATACTATGGACTATTACTCAGCCATAAAAAAGAATGAAATCTTACTATTTGCAATGACATGAATGGACCTAGAGGGTATTATGCTGAGTGAAATAAGTCAGCTAGAGAAAGGTAAATACCATATGATTTCACTTATATGTGGAATCTTAGGAACAAAAGAAATGAAGACACTAAATGAAAAGAGACTCAGTGATACAAAGAATAAACTAGTGACTGCCAGAGTGGAGGAGGATTAGGGATCTGGGAGAAAAACATGAGAGGATGAAAGGGTACAAATTAATAGCTGCAAAATAGTCACAGGGATATAAAGTACACCATAGGGAATATGGTCAACAGTATTGTAATGGCTGTATGTAGTGCCAAGTGGGTGATAGCATAATTGGGGGGATCACTTCATAAACTATATAATTGTTTAACCAATGTACTGTATACCAGAAATTAACATAAAATAAAATAATAAAATAAAATTTTTAAAAATTCAATACCAGACTTTTCTCTATCTTGAGTTATCCATTTAAGTATATCTTCAATAACAAAGAAAGGAAAATAAGGAATACATTTTCAGAGTCTTTAAACACAGCTATTCTCTTGCTTCCAAACTAGATTGGCCACAGTGGTACACATAAAACTATTGGGGTACGTTTTTTTCCTTTAAAAATTTTACACTTTTGACAATTTAGTACCATGTAATAAAAGTCTGAGATGATTAAGAATCAATCAATCATATGTCAATTGATGGAAAGTTAGATGATAGATAGATGATAGATAGAAAGACAGATCTCCTGTTTGTGCTGTTTCTCTGGAGAACCCTGACCAGTACACTAAACTTCAAATTTTAAAGAATAATTAAGTTGGACAAGGTAGTATATGTTGCCCTTTGATTATATTATCTTAGTTAATGCAGATGACAAACCAAGGAGTTAGGTATTATTATTTCTATTTTAAAGATAAGAAAGTAGATTTAGTAAGGTTAAATATTCTTGCCCAGGATTGTGTAATTACTAAATGGTGGGTCTGAATTTGAACTCAGATTTTCCTGACTTGATGGCTATGCTTTTTTGCAATGGATTATGCAATATTTATTTCATAAGAACACCTAGGTATTACATCTTCTTGGACAATGCATTATAGAAAACAATCATTAAAGGATTATTTGTGCAGAAATGTAATAATAGCAAGAGAAAGTGAAAAAGAGATAGATTCCAAACGGTATTAGACCATCTACCATGAAAATCATGGAAGGTCAGATGTCAACATTTATCACATAAGATAATACATCTTCCAAGGATAACTGACTTGAGTTTCTAAAATCCCTTAGAGTTCCATATTATAATTACAGCTAATTACTTTTTAAAAATGCTTATTAAAATAGGATTTTATAAAATCACAGAGATTTTAATAAAATAGATCTTTGGTGAGTTAAAAAAGTGGAAATATTTCAGAGAAAGTGCTCTTTCTCTGTAAAGTAGACTATGAATATTTTAGATGGGTACTTTCACTAATTTCACTTTATCTGAAATATAGTTAAGTAGACCAAACCCTTAAAATAAAGGTCCACAATTTGAATTTCTCTCTATAGATAACTGAAGACTGATGATAGGTACTTTCCTTGTTTTGTTGTTATTGTTGTTTGTTTGTTTTCATTTAAAGGCCGAGACTTATTTAATTAATGTATTTGTAATTATGGCCCTGTTTTATTGTCAAATACAATAATTTGTTTCAAATAAATTCTTCTGTTATTACAGTCAGTAATTATTCCTTTCAGTAGAGCTTTTGTGCTTATGTTCCTAATCTATGAAATGTTAGATATTAGTTAATATTATATTTTATGAAAAATGATCCAAAGCAGGCCGTATTTTCATAAAATTACATTTCCCAACAAGGTAGAGATCTTATTTAAGTTTATAAGTGATTATTATATGCTAGCATCTATTAAACATAGTTTGTCAGAAATGGAAACTGAAAGAAAGCAGTTACCATTTCCGATAATCTCATATAGATGACTTTTTGATGACCAAAAAGAATTTGTCATTATAAGATATGGTTTCTAATCAAGTTCTTTGAAAAGGATATACGTCTCCCTAGATAAAGCATATATCCCAATCTACAAGTTAAAAATGAAATACATTTTGCAAGTAGATAGGTAATGTTTATAAAAATCCTCTTGATGTATTTAAGTTGTATGAATGCAGTTTCTACAATAGGGTTTACAAAAAAGCCCTGCCTAATTAGAATAAGAACCTTTCTTCAGTGGAGGCAGAAGAAATGTATTCTGTAATCCTCTTTAGGGCAGAAAATTCCATTCATATCTTACTGTAATAGATTGTAGACCTCTCAGAGGTAAATCCTCCCAATATAATGTCATTTTAGGGAAGGTATGCTTTAATTTAGAAGGTATAAAATAAATTACAGTGTTTTCAAATAAAAAAAAAAAAACAACTTGGTTTAACAATTGCCTTTGAATAACTAAAAATGCATTCACAACAAAATCCCTTTGATAATACACATGAAAATAGCAATGTAAACTCTGATTTCATTAAGTCACACAGATCTAGTTTACATTGGGTATACTCTTATTCCACTGACAATTCAAATAGAAAAATGTACTTGCTGCTGAGTTGGAGAATTACAAATGTTATTGCAAAGACATATATTCTCTATTTACTACAAATGTTATCAACTTTTAAATTTCTTAAAATATCAGATAAAAGACAGAGATAACTCAAGCCAATGGATAATCTTACCAATGAGTTATATTTAGCTGTGAAATGTGTTCTATGTTTATATTTGTAGCAAATTTCTTTTCTTAATGTATTTTTCTTAGAAAACTGCATTTAGAATCTAAGTTCTACTCTATATTTTATTTAACTCACATTGCTTTGGTTATAAATAACAAGATTTGTCCATATTAGGTCAAGTAAAAATGGCTATTAACAAAAAATGGAGTTATGTATCTTATGAAATTTTAAAAGAGTCTATTGTACAAAACCACATCAAGGACTCTAAAACTGGGTCTAGCAACCCACCAGAGTTCTCAGAATTTCCATCTGTGTTGTTAACATGACTCAAGAATCTCTTAGATTTTATTTAATTCATTCACTTTTTTCTTTCACAACATTTTATTAAGCACCTATTATATTTCAGGCATTCTTCAAGGCATTTAAGTTCACAGTAATGAACTAAACAGTCTTTACCTTCAAATAATTTATATTATCATGGGTAAAAGGACAATGTGTAAATCTGAGAAAGGAGGATTGAGAGTGATATACTGGTGGCGGTGGTGGTGACACTAGGTGTTTATGTAATATAGCATGATTAAAGTCTAATTATATGAAAATGTGGCATTTGAGCAGAGACCTGAACGAAGTGAGGGGATAAACTATGACATTTGCGAAAGAGCATTCCTAGTAGAGGGAACAGCAAGAGTAAATTCCTTGAATTGTGAGCATGTTTGTTGTCTTTGTCTATCCCGACTATCAATTGGGTTCCCAACTCTCTTTGTGATCTACTTACTTTAATTACCATTTCTGCATTATTTTTTACATGTTCATAATAAGCTATGACCTCTACTTTACCTCTCGCCCCTTTTCAATGCATCCTTTTAGCTCATAATTTCATTGTTTAACTATGCAACTGTTATGTCCATACTTTCCAATTCGAATTGTAAAAGGCATAAATCTCCTGCCATTTTACTGCACTCACTTATAAGTTCTAACAGTTTTTGGTGGAATGTTTAGTCTCTATATAGTATCATGTCATCTGCAAATAATGACAGTTTTACTTCTTCCTTTCTAAAGTGTATGCCTTTTATTTCTTTTTCTCGTCTTATTGCTGTGGCTAAGATTTCCAATACTATGTTGAATAAAAGTGGTAAAAGTAGACATCCTTGTCTTGTTTCTGACCTTAAGGAAACACTTTTAGATTTTCCCCATTGAGTACGACATTAGCTGCAGGTCTGTCATATATGACCTTTATTATATTGAGGTATGTTCCTTTTATTTCCACTTCGTTGAGAGGTTTCATTATAATTAGATATTGGATTTTGTCAAATGCTTTTTCTGCATTTTTGATATGATCACATAATTTTTATCTTTCAATTTGTTAATGTGATATATCACATTAATTGATTTGCCTATATTGAACAAACCTTCCTGCATCCCAGGAATAAATTTAACTTGGTCATGGTGTACAATCTTTTTAATGTCTTGCTAAATTTGATTTGCTAACATTTTGTTGAGTATTTTTGCATCTATCATCATCATGGATATCAACTTATACTTTTCTATCCAAAGAGAACACACAGATGGCCAATAAACATATGAAAAAATGTTCAAGGTCACTAATCATCAGAGAAATGCAAATTAAAATCACAATGAGCTATCACCTCACACCCGTCAGAATGGCTATCATCAAAAATCAAAAACAAACAAACAAACAAACAAATGCTGGCGAGGATGTGGAGAAAAGGGAACTATTGTGTATTCTTTGTAGGAATGCAAATTGGTACAGCCACTACAGAAAACAGTTAAAGGTTTCTCAAAAATTTAAAAATAGAACTACCTTTTGAGCCAGCAATTCTACTTCTGGGTATTTATCCAAAGAAAACCAGAAAAGTAATTTAAAAAGATAAATGCAACCTTATATTCTTGCAGTGCTATTTACAATAGCTAAGATATTAGGAAGAACTTAAGTGCCCATTAATAGACAATTCGGTAAAGAAGAAGTGGTACATATATACAATGGAATATTACTCAGCTATTAAAAAATCAAATCTTACCATTTGCAATGACATGGATAGACCTAGAAGGTATTACGCTAAATGAAACAAGTCAGACAGAGAAAGACAAATACCATATGATTTCACTTATATGTGGAATCTAAAGAACAAAAAAATGAATAAACAAAATGGAAACAGACTCTTAGATACAGAGAACTGATGACTGCCAGACAAGAGGAGAGGTTGTGAAGCTGAGTGAAAAGATGGAGAAATTAAGAAGTACAAATTAGTAGTTACAAAATAGTCATGGGGTTGTGAAGTACAGCATAGGGAATATAGTCAATAATATTGTTATAATTATGTATAGTGCCAGATGGGTACTAGACTAATTGGGAGGACTGCTCTGTAAATTCTATAAATGTCTAACCATTATGCAGTACATCTGAAACTAATATAAAATAATAATAAATGTCAACTCTAATTGTTGAAAATAAAAATTTTTTAATTGTAAAAAGCAAAAATCACCCCATTAGCATAGTTCTCTGGCTATTTATGGTATTGGCCATTTTATAAACTGGTTAGGAGAGTTAAGATTTGGGTCATGAAACATGAAAGATAGGCATATAAAGGATAGGCCACATTGCAAAGTGTGAATGAACATTTGTCTTTAAAAGAGGCTAAGAACATAGCAAAACTTAAGTGTTCAGTAAAGTTATCTGTCTTGCCTGGTATTTAACATCTATCGAATGAGTAATTGAATTTTCAGATTCTAAAACATTTATAATTTCATACCCACAGGTTATTAAAAGGCTGATATACTTAGATTCTGGACCTCAGATGATGAAAATGCTAAAGTGGGTGGTTGAATAGTGACCCCCAAATATATGCCCACCCAGAACCTCAGAATGTGATCTTTTTTAAATAAGAAACTTTGCAGATATAAATTAAAGATCTTGAGATGAAATCAACCTGGATTTAGGGTGAACTCTAAATCTAATAAATGGTGTCCTTATAAGAGAAAGCAGGGGGAGATTTGAAACACATAGACATGGAGACACAGAGGGAAAATCATGTGTAACTAAAGGTAGAGATTGGAGTGATACATTTATATGCTAAGGAATGTTGAGAATTGATAGAGCCACCAGAAGCTAAAAGAGAGTCATGAAATGGCTTCTCCCTCAGAGCCTCAAGAAGAAACCAAAACTACCAACACCTCAATTTCAGATTTCTGGTACCCTGAAATGTTAGGTAATAAATTTGTTGTAAGTCATTGAGTTTTTGTTACAGCAGCCTTAGAAAACTAATACATCTACACATGTTCTAGAATATCTAAATCAATGCAGATACTCAAAATAATATCTTGAAAAAATATATTAAAAAATTAACCCACAGCAGGAGTAGATTTCTTTTTAAAAGTTCACTGCACACCTGGACAACTACTTCCAAGTAACAATTCTTCATCATTTTTTGCTTATTTTTTTGTTTATTTCTTTTGTTAAACATAAGGCTACTCTCTTTCATAGTTGTATACATAAGTACATATGCCTTATTTTAAAACACTGTCTTTTTCCTAAAATAATTTTAAGTAGCTGAGAGGAATATATATAAATATGATCATATCATAAAATAAAAAGTGAAGTTAAATTATAAGAAAAAAGACAAGAGAGTAGGGCACAGTGCAGACAAAAAATGTAGCTAATAATAAATATCATGAGAATTTATACACTCTTACAATTTGCAGTCATGATCTATTTACACTAACAACCATCCTGATCATTTACATAATAAATAAGATAAGCACAAATAAATAACTATTATTAGAAGGGAATTTTTCAAATGAGTATACACAAAGGCAAATAGTATATGATAAAATGGACTATGTAATTTTCAATATTGTTACAGTGGATGTAACAATAATTCTCTTTTGTAAAGTCAAAAAGAAGAAAATCATAGTAAAGACAATCATTGCAAGGGGTGTGTCAGAGAAATATAAGGTGGTCTAAGAATCCAGTTCTCTAAGCAATGTGAGTTAATATAGGAATCTAGTTTTTAATATCTGGAGTAAGAAGAATAGACAACAGGCCCTTCTAGCAAAATTCCTCAAATATAATCTCAACTAAGCTTTCAATAAATATTGAGCAGTAGTGTTTTCAAAATTGTTGTATTTCACACAGACCAGTAGAACAGAATCAAGAGTCCAGAAGTAAACCCATATTTATATGGGCAAATAATTTTC
>NW_011888934.1:2500823-2515214 GCF_000151845.1 Pteropus vampyrus | reverse complement strand
TCTGAGGTATGCTACTTCCAGCTGTACTGTAAGATATATATCCTTTAGTAAGTGAAAAACAATGTTATTATGTGAAGTACCTTGTTTAAGAAATTATTATTTAAATGTCATTTAATAATGGGATAGGTAGTAAGTCTACTAAAAATCACAATATCAACTTTAGAATAGTTTTAATTCTTTGTGGCATTAATTATCTTGTACAGTCAAATGACTATTCAAATTACAAAAACATATAATATATATGCAAATATTTTTTTCTAAACTAAATGGGCATGAAGAGATACATATACTTTTAAAAATGTGGTTTCAAGCCATTCAGAAAAACAGAATTTAAGACAATTCCTGTAGCAGTTATTACCAGTGACCCACTCACATCTGCATTCTCCTCTACCCTCCAAGGGCCACTTACTGTGAACTCTTAAAACTCTCTGCTTGAAGATTTTTTTGCCATAAGATTATATTAGGCCTTCAACCAAAGCACGCCGGAAATGCCAGAAAATCAATGTCAGTAGAAATATTCCTTAATAACGAGGTTCCTAATCAAGATGTATGCATAAGAAAAAGTGGAACAAAAGGCAAAGTAACAATTATTATTAGCCAGTGCACTATATTGAATACTGTTCCCCAAAATTCATGGAACCTCAGAATGTGGCTTTATTTGAAAATAGGGTCTTCGAAGATGTAATTAAAGTGAGGTCATGCATTAGGTTGGGCCTTAAATCCAATGACTGATGGCTTTATAAAAAGACACAAATGTAATGGCACACAGTAAAGAAAGCCATGAAACAACAAAGGGATAAATGAATTAATGAACCTAGAGCCAAAGAATGCCAAGGATTCCTAGGAGGAACCAAAAGTTAGAAAGTTAGGAAGAGGCAAAGAAAGGATGCTTGCTTAGAGACTTTACAGAGAGCATTGGGCCTGCCTATTCCTTGATTTTGGACTTACAATCTCTAGAACTGAGAGAACACATTTTTGTTGTTTTATACCACTGAGTTTGTGGTACTTTGTTAATGCAGCCTTAGGATACAAAAACACCAGGTTAATCCAGAGAAGTATAACAGAAGTCTGCAGCTTCAAATAATAACCTAAAGAGTCTTCTCTCCTGTTACCCCCATAAACACAACTAATTTCATCCCTTTTCCTGCCCAAATTTGAATCTTAGCACCTTCCACAGCCTAGAAGTCTGTGTTGAAAGAAAAGCTAAAGAAAAGAGCAGGCTCTAAAAAAAGGTGCTCAGGGAACCTCAAGCAGCAGATTCTGAGTCTGTTCACCAGAGTAGAAGAAAAGTCACTTCGAATGCACATTAACGCTGTTTCTAAGTGAACCATACCAATCAGTTTTGGAATTTAACAATTTAAATTAGTAACTTCTCAACAAAGAAGGGCAAGAAAGAAAAACAATAAACAGTTCTTGGGATAGTTCTCTCCCATCAGAGGATTGTTCCTTATTTTTTTAATTTAATTTAATTTAATTTTATTTTATTTTATGGAGACTCTGAGCTTCCTATTTAAACCTTTGGTTAACCACAGCATAAACATACATCCCAAGGAGAGAAACTAAGAATATTAGGACCATCCCAATCCCTCTTTTATTTGATCATGTTCACTTTTTACCAAGTGCCTATCTTCCACCAAATGGCTAACTTTTTGAGAAAAGCATCTATAGTGTTGCTGTTAAACTGTTTAGAAGTTGGTTATGACAACATATTCTTTACTTGAATTTCGAGTCACACTGTTAAAGAAATCACCCCTTATTTAGCTCCCCTAACAAATTATGCCCAAATACTGTTAATGGGATCCAAATTCATCATAGACTCTTAACTGATTCTGTGACCTTCAAAATGACTCAGACAGTTAGGGAGATAACTTTACTACAATAGGGAGAATGTTTATTAAAGAGGAATGTATTAAAGAATTGTGTTCCGAAAAACAGCTAACTAAAATAGACCATTCTTCTCATGCTTCTCCCAAAATAAGCCCCCCACCCTTGAAGGGGGGATTCTTGTCTACCCTTCCTAATGACTTGCTTATTTACCTATCTTTCTAAAACTCTAGCTTTTCTCTCTCTTCTTTGACATGTACCTCAGTAAATGCTATTACTATTGCAATAGCCTGAATTAAAGCATCTCCTTAATTACTGGGAGCATTTTGTCTTTCAAAGAATGAATCAAGAGCTTACAGTGAATTTGGATCTTGTTAACAACTGGTGTAGCCTGAGTCATGTCCACTAGATCTGCTTTTCTTTGAAAGCTGGATCCACTCCCAGGTGATTAATAAGTTCTCTTTGCTCTTTCTAACATTCCAGTGGGTACTAGTCTTATAAAACTATCGCAGAATCAGTTCCATAGGCCAAAAAAAAAAAAAAAAGCAGGAAACAAAAGCCCTAGAATAGTTCACATCCTAAGTACTAATTCCCTTAACAAATTCATAAAAATATGTTTTCTGAATTTAATATGTATCTCAAGCTATACTCACATGGTTCCAGAGTAACTCCAGAGATATAGGATCCCAGACTAAAAATAGAAAAGTTAATGAAGTCGATAGCTTTTGATAGAGGTATAAAAAAGGGAGACAGGTATGAGTCAAGTGGGATTTAAGTCTGCACAACCTTGCTGTCATCCCTCCAGTGACTCTTTCCTGGAATCTCTCATTGCTAAATTTAATGATCAGCAGTAGTTTTCCCATAAAATTTTTATTTTAGCCAAGTCTTTTTCAAGGCAATGAAAGTTATAATTACCTTTTGATTTGATTTAATTTTGAGAAGCCATTTTCAAATTTCATATGGAATAACTATAATAACTTCAGTAAAATTTTATTATTTATCTATTTATTTGGCTACATGGTTATACTCATTAAATTTAACTTTAGGAATATGAAACCAACATTTCTTTTGACATTTTAGAGTTAAAATTAGTTAAATTAACTGAAATCTACCGAAGAGACAACAAACTTTAAGGCACTTCTAAAATAATAAGAAACAAACACGTAAATAAAAAAAAATTCATCTTATTCTTTTTGTATAAAAAAATCTCTGGGAGAAGTTAGAAATTAGTTAAAACAAGAGGGAAGTGACCATTATAAATGATTTCAAGAAAGATGACAAATGTAAGCACATTAACAGAAATACAGTCTACTGACTCCAACGTACAAATGTGAGTAAAATCCACCCCTCGTTTATTCCACATCACTAATAAACACCAAATGGTTCTGTCCAAAATGAATTTATAGAAGAATCTTATAAATAAATATACCTACCTTTAAAATGTTCCCTGGAGAAGACCCATTAATTGTGCCACCAACTCTGGCATTTAAATCTATGCCAATATCAAATCAACTATGGAATACTTAAAATTTTAAATAAATTGTGGTGATGGTTTTACATGGTATACTTATTTCCAAATTCATCGCGTTGTATACATTAAATGTGTACAGCCTTTAGAATGTCAATCATACCTCAATAAATTGGTTTTAAAAAAGAAACTTTAACATGAAAATATTCATCCAAATATTCCATGGATAGGTTGCTGAGAGAAATCATTTCTTTATTCAACAGCTACTTAATGGGTACATTTTCTGCACCAGATCCTCTTCTATGTCTTAGAATATGTTAAATGAATCACATTACTATTGATAAACAGTATCAAAACAGCTGAAAAAATTCTAACACATGTGCTAGATAGCTCAAAGATCAGTCTATCTCTGATGCATAATAAGCTTGTTTGCATGAATGGATATGTATCCACGTTTTAAATTCATAACCATAATTTTATATCCATGCATATAGCATATGCATAACCATGTTAGCAGAAATACAGATGAACAGAAATGCATGTATGTGCACGTGTAATGAAAAAGTTCAGCAACAGTCATGACTACTACTAAATTGAGAAATTTGCCAAAGCACCCTATAAATAGTAATCCAAGGCAAATTAAAGGCCTATTCCTCTTTTTAAAGATGTGTAAATTTTAAGTTAAGAAGCAAATATCAATGGGTAAAATTAGTAATTGTGCCCCATTCACTTCTGATTTATTTTGGATTGAACATTAGTCATTTAGTTCCTCAATGTTACAAATAAAGCACTTTAGCGTCCATCAACAAATTTATCTTCAGCATTTACTATATTCTAGGCACTTGATTACTGAACATTATTACTGACATACTAATTAGAAAAACATACAGAGATATTGTGCAACTTTCTTTGCCCAAAATTATATCTTGTTCTAGAAGTCATAGAGTTGCGAAAAAGTCATTTGGGTTTCAAGTATTCTACTCAAGTATTAATATTCTTGTGTCTTTGTGAAATTTACTTATTTTTTTCTCAAGAAATAAAAAACAAAATAAATTTAAAAACCACTAATAGATGGAATAAATATGTAGACTGTAAACATAAGCTATTCAAATGAAAATTTCGTTTTTCTTAAATGACTTCTGATATCATGAGGAATTGTTTCCTAATATTTTCGTTTCTCTCTCTTTCCTCATACTTAACACACACAAATTAGAGAATGGGTAAAAATACAAGAAATTCCTTTCAAACATTATAAATAAAAATATTGATATCTACTTTTTCCTTGATTTTTGTTCAAGTCTGTATAGAGGTAGGGATACAAGATGAAAGAATAGGCTAGGAGGAGAAGTCTAGCAAAGTCAAATAATATTGCTGCAACAGGTATAAATGATCAAGGGTCAAGTTTCAGTGAATATAGGGAGGAGTAAACAGAATTTAGGCAAAAAGCAGAAAAGCAGAGTCCTGAATCTAGGTGACCAGTCAAGTCTGGAAGTTGCTTGTTGCTACTAGAAATACAATAGCAAAAAAATACAAGGATAATATTTTTTTTCAATTATGGAGAAACTCTTTATGTTTTGCTGTCTTTTATGGACCTGTGGGTGATGGAGAGGCTTCTATCACCATTAGTGTTGAGAGCAGCAGAAAGACATAAGAAGCCAAAGCAGAAATCCTGGTGACAACATCATCATCACGACCATCACCACCACCATCAACCATCGTCATCATCACCATCATCAACTTTACCATCATTTATAAATTAATATCATAAACATTGTGCCAATTCTTTCAATTACTCACTTATGAATGATTCAATTATTATATATGATTTCATACTGTTATTATTTAACTATTACATATTATTATTATCTTCATTTGATAGCCAAGGAAATAGGTTCATAACTCACCATAGTTCACAAACCTAATAAATGGCCAGGATGAGTTAAGGTCTGAATTCAAAAGCTCAGCTCTTTAACTTTGCTGTACTATTCTCTCTTAGTAGACAATTTTAGAAGTATTGTCAAGCAATATCTGTAGGCATATATGCAAAACCTATTTCTCCATCAGTTCACAATAGCAAAGTACTGGTGCTCTCTCTATGATGACTGCCCTTAGAACAGAGGTCCAACCTAAGTTTTCACAACTGTAAAGGTCCACCAAAGTGTCCTGGACTTTGGAAGAAATTTTTTATATTTTGCAAAACTTCAAAGTATAATGTTATCCAAATTAAAGTTGCACATATTAAAATGCCAAATTTTGTTTTCAGTTGCAGTTTGATCAGTTACATACATATAATAATACTCTTGGGTACTCGGTGATCAAAAATAATAATGAGACTTTCTAACACTTTGTGTCCTTAGTTTTATATTTCTTTGATTAATAAAAATTTGAAGCAATCTTGCCATAAGATTTTCATTTTTCAGATGTGGAGCATCCATCCTCTAATCTAACCAAACTTAGAGAAGGAAAAATCATAACATTTTATCTCTAGAGAAATAATCAAAACACACCTAGTTTTTAAGTGATTCACTCGTTCATTTATTCTTTCCACAAAAATGTATTGAGTGCTATCCATATGTTAGCACTAGTCTAGTTTCTGACAATAAAGCAGTGAATGAGTCAGTCTGTGCTATCATGGATCTTATAATAAACAAATACAAAACACTACTGTCAGGCAGCTGTAAGTGTTATAGGAAAAAAATAAAGCAGGACAAGTGATAAAGAAGAACAGAGTTTATAATTTGGATAGCATGGTTAGTAAATTCTTTAAAGAGAGGGTATTTAAACACAGGCCCAAAGAAAGTGACAAGCATGCTATATAGATATCCTAGATAAGAGTTTCAGACATCGAGAATAGCAACTACAAAGTAATTGAGGCTGAAATATTCCTGACTTTCCAGAATAAAAACAAGTGGTCAGTGAAAGAGGTAACTAGTAAAAGAGATGAAGAAATAAGGGTAACACACATATTCAGATAGGGCTCTGTCATGATGAAAACACTGTGGAGAATCTTAAGCAGAACGATGCCATGATCAGCTTCACATTTTAAAGAATCATTGTCTTCCGAACGAGCACTAAGTGTGGAAGCAAGAAAGCCACTGCAAAGCTACTGCAGTAATGCAATACAGAGATCGTGGTAGGAGGATAAACTGTGACAAGAATAACTGTATGCAGACTGGTCATGTATTTTATAGACATAGCCTATAGTACTTGCTGGTATATGGAATATGAGAAAAAGGAATAAAAGATAATGCCAAGATTTCCCACAGGAGCAACTCTTACTGAGATGCAAAAGACAGAGGAGGATTAGGTATTGAAAAGTTTGGAGACCACAAACTTACAATGTTATTCTTTTGATGTCTCAATAGTAAAGAACTCTTTAGAGTGGTGATGTTATTGAGTAATATTATCAAGCCATAAAACAAGGGAAAGGTAAAAATAGATGTAATAATCATAATGATAATAGTAATAAAATAATGTTTATTGACTACTCTTAATGAGCCAGTTCCTATTCTTATTTATTAAATGCATTATATCATAACTAATTAAAATTAATAATAAACTACATGTACATGGCCTTCACTATTGATTCAGAGGTTGAACATATTATACTCTTTGGCTTTCGTCACAATTTGCTGAAGTAGATACATATTATTATTATCTATACTTTTTCAAATGACTCAATGAAAATCAAGAATCAGTAAGATTAATTCAATTTGTGAAGATAACAAATAACGGCTCCCCTAATTTCTAACTAGGCTCTTCTCTATACCATATTGCCTCATATATATAGATAGTTTAATCTTCTTGTACTCAGGACATTCCTTATTTAATATCATGGGAAGATCCTCCATCCTCCTATAAGCCTTACATTCGTAATGACCACAAAAGACTCTACACTATAGGCTAGTTAGGTTGTTAGCTATTTAAAGTTAAACTAAATTTGTACATTTCAAATATTCCTAAGAGTACTGCACATTATACTGGTTACATGAATAGTGTTGAAGAAATATATATTTCAAAGAAAACACAGGAAGAGGAAGGAAGAGGAATGGGTAATATTACATCATGTATAATAAACAATCACATAAAGGAATAAGAAGATGATATACTGAACTAATTAATATATTTTATCCTTTAAAGTTTTATATCTATACATAAATCAATAAAAACTTAAATTAATATTTTTGGCGCATCTTCTACATCCTTGGTTGTGTTCAATGCAGTGTTCCCAGTTGTTTTAGCCACAGTTAGAGTTTTAATTGGTTTTCATCTTTGTTTTGGCATAGGATACTCTTTTGAATACAAGCTATGGTATGTGGAATTGTTGTTCCTTTTCCAGGCAACATTAGAATGAAATTATAGCGATGATGTTGACAATAGAGTGCCAACAAAGAGTAAATAAAACTCTTTCTAATGGCATAAAAGAAATATCATCCCACATGAAAATCTATCCAGAAAAACAGTAAAGAGCAGTCAATGTGCTTCACTGAAAACAAAAGAAAAAAATAAATTCTGGTTAACTAAACAGAAAGACTATCTTAGAACACTGGAGTTCAATAAATCAAAGATAAGCTAGTAAACCAGGCTCATGATTCACATGGGAACCAAGATAGTCTGAGAAGCCATAGACATAGTCATGGGGAGAGTCTGGTTATGGGAAAGATGTTTTGGGTGCTGCCACCATCAGACATCACTGTCCAATGGATGTGCTGGAATCTCAACTTCAACACTACCTTCATCATCCCCAGTAGGTACTACACTCTGGACATTAAGACCAGAGTAAATTCTAAAGGTCCCAGGAGCAGCCTCCTACTGACCAAGACTTCATCATCTGTCTTTTGACCAAGATAGACCTCACGGTCTCCTCAATTTGACTAAATTTTAGTCAGGTGTTGTTCTGACTATAATCCTGATACCCCTTTTCTTAGAGGATTTACTTTAGAAAACTTGTAAATTCTTTCTCTGCTCCCATGAGTTGTAAATCTCTAAACCTCTAGCCAGTTTTACAACTCAAGAATGTCTTTTGCAAGGACCCTAACTCTACTCTTTGAAATGTAATCATCAAAGAAGATAGCACTCCTATCTCCTAGTCTCTGTGGAAAGGTAGAATCTGATTTTGATAAGATAAGCACCAATTAGCAAATATGAATGGTCTAATTATGTTTGCTAATTGGCCCACTTCCACTGTAACATTCTCCAGTACTTTTCCGCTAGCTCACCTTGGCATTTTAAAAAAATTCCCATCTTTTATTTTAAGGGACTTGAGTTCAATATCTCTCCCCTATTTCAATAGCCTTCAATAAAATCTTCCTCTCCTGTTTAACTTGCCTGTTACAATTTTTTCTTTGATGCACTCCAGCTTCTGTGGATCTGAGAACAAATATCTGATCTTTTACAATTTTTATGGACAGAGGCAGAACCCCACTTTTCACCAAGACTCAAACTGCAGAAAACTCCCCTAACACAAGAAGAAAGTGTTCATGCTGGATGACCAAAAATAAATAACCACTATTTCTCTATAATGTAATATTTACAGGAGTATTGTTTTTTCTTGCACACACCGAATACTAACACACTCATTAAAATGATCTTTAAAGTTGTTGCCCTGTTATATTGAATTTTTTGAAGGTCCTCAGACTGGGTTCTGTGACAGTAAGCAGCTTCCAAAACTATCTTGTGGATAGCCTGAGATCATCTGTAGAGTTGGAAGTGGTAATTGGCTCCCATTACAATGATCACTAACATTGCTGAGTGCTTATCGCTTAGAACGTTTTAACAAACTGCTTTAAAGTTTAGATCTTTTAAAAATGTTATTTCATTGAGCCTAAACATGAACCATGAAAGGAAAAAAAACATCAATTACCTACACTTATAGACTCCGTGTCTATACTTGTAACCAGCTCTCTATAGAAATAGTTCAAAAGTCTAAATTAAATTTAGATCATACATCAAAATAGTGTATAGATTTGAACTTGGATCCGCTTAACTCTAAAATCCTTACTGTTGCTACAATAATACAAATTCTATTAAAAACAATGATACAGACAGCAACCTATAGGGATTGCAGTGTGTTCCTTTCCTAGAAAGGCCTAGTGGTCATCTTTTTTACTCCAAAGAAAGGGGCACACATAATAATCCTGGCTAAATGCTTTTTTTAGTCCTAATTCAATTTAATGCATAACTCAAAGGCTTTGAATGACAAACACACTGCAAGTGATCTTTTTTTCAAGAATTATAGCTTTCCTTGACCCCACAACTCTACCTCACTTCTGTGCTGTTCTTTACAACTAAAACCTTCAAAATAGTTTCGTATACTTCATGTTTCCTTTCTTAACCATCCTCTTTTGAACCCACTCCAGTTAGGATTTGTTATAACCACTCCAACCAAAATTTTATGATGTAAATTCTTTTTTACATTGTAAAAAGCTTTTGTAATGTAAATTCTTAGTCATTTATTTGATCTTTTGTTATTTGTTAAATTTCCTTTTTTTTTTTTTTATTTTGAGACTTTTCTCTTGGTTCTAGTCTTACCTCCTTGACTTCTCTTTCTTGAGTTATTTTGCTGGTTACTCTTCACTGTCCTGAATTCTGAATTAATTGAATATCTAAGGTTTTAGTCTTTTGATACTAACTTCCTCTATTTACATTGCTTTAACTCCGTGGGAGATTTCATCCTACCCAAAGTCTTTAAACACTATCCAAATTCCAATAACCTTCACATGTTTACTTGCATCCCGGATCTCTCCTCTAAACTCTAGATTTATATATCCAATTGCCTTCTCAATATCTCTACTTCAGGAGGCAGTTGCAGTTAGGAATAATTAAAAATAGACTCTATTTTTAAAAAGACATAAAAATGTATATCACCTTGTCTTCAAAATTTATGCATGAATTAACCCCTTGCCTGCTCTGCCAATGATTATATCTACTCTCAATTAGAGTTGATCTCAGTCTGTCCTATCTGACTGTGCTAAACACAGTTACATCCACTATGCTGAGAAGAGGTTGTAAATCAAAGCAGGGTGCCTTTATATTAATCCACTTGTTGTAAGCCTCCAAGTGACTAATTTATGGGTTTTTTTTTCATGCTTTTGCTAAGAAGGACATCTGAGAAGTATTTCATAGTGTTAAGATAATGATCTATGAAACATACCAGTGGGATGTAATTGTAGCAAAAAATTTCCACTATCGAAATGAACGTATCAATTTAAGGAGTTGATGTTAAAATGATCTGTGACTAGATCTGAAGTAAATTTGATTTATCTACTTCACTTATTTTCTTTCAGATTTCACAGCCAGGAACTATTTGAAATAATTCCTAATACTGCGGTTGTCTTCCATTTCTGATCCCTCGAGAAATAGAAATAGTTCATATATCAGTTCAATTAGGGTTTTTACCTTTATTGAAAATTGCATATGAGGAGACCTGACTTTTAATATGATGTATAATAATTCTAGTGTACCTATTTCTATACTTGTTATAGTTTTTTGAATGAGGTTTATATTTAGAAATCTAACCCTGCCTTTGAAAAAAATGCAGAACACAGTAAGAAGTGAATAATTATCTGGAAAACTATTAGAAAGTAGAAATAGTCAAATATAGTATTTTCTGTTATTAATTATTTAGCTTGGGCATAAGTTAATAGAATTTATTAGATATCAAAACACTGTGAAAAAGCATTATACGACCTTGCCTTTATGAGTTAAGGAATCTTACTCAGTGGGTCATTTGATCCTCACAGCTGTCAAAATTGACCAGGTACCTGGCCCCCAAATCTCGCCCTTTCTAGAGATAGGATTCTGGACTCTGAGCTTTGGACTAAATACTACCCCAGAACGTAAAGCCTGCTTGCTGTTGGTCAGGAGGAATTCAAGAACCTTCAATTCCATGCACAGATTTGGAATCGACATCATTTTCTGATAATCCTATAGGAACAGGTGTTTCAAATGTAAAGATAGAACATTTTTCTTCCAAATCTCTGTGACTAAGGCTCTACATTTTACTTCATTTCTGATAACTGGATTCCTACTTTGTTCCTTTATTCTTGAGCCCAGTCTTAACAAACTGTTTACTAGTTGTGGCTTTCTATTACTGGAGTTCTTCGATGTGCTTTCCAGTCCTCATTTCATCAAGAAATTGAGCCCTAAACCCCTAATTCAGGCAAAACCTTACTTATCTGCAATAAATTTCCCAGATCCTAACTGCCTTTTTGCCTACTTGAGCTCTGTTCAATTTATCTGATTAAAAATAGTGACTATTTTGACAATAACTGTCAGAGTTTTGTGTCATTGAGCCAAACTGACCCTATGCTCCAAGAATCTTTATAAAAGTGATTCAGTATTGGATCAGAGTTCTTTAAAGAGATAAACTGTGCTAACCTTGCACAATAATAAGTGAAAGTGAACAGTGAATAGATTGTAAACATAACATAGGAATCTAAACCTAGTTGTCATGTCAGATTTTTCATAGCCCTTCTGAAAGGTGTTATTTGTAGAGATTTTTTTCCATGCTTGTTTATTGAATAGTACCAGGCCATGATACAGCTGAGCATTTTAAAATATCTTCATAAAGATTCCCAACCACAGATTTTAGGTAACAACTCTCTTAGAAACCATAACATTTTTGCTGCACTCACACACACACACACACACACACACACACACACAGTCATTTAAAAGCACTTATGTCCACAATTGAAGTTAATCTTCTATGTAGGCCATTTATTTTAATGTCCTGTCTTAAGAATTCATGGTGGAAATTCAGTGTAAAAATCAAACTTTACATAAAGGTGTGGTAATTAAGGCTGCATTCTCCTACAAAGAAACTGTAAGTACTTTTAGTTTAGAGCATTTTTATCATTAAAATTTATTACCTACAAATGAAAGAAATTTAAATTTCTTTATTAGGGACTTTTTGCTATCAAGATTTTCTTCATTGGAATGGTTATATTTCCTAAAAGATACCAACTAGCAATAACTGACACTCACTGACCCAAAGACTTTTAAAATAACTATATGCACAAATTGAATTTCCTGCACACAAAATCTCTTTGTCTTTCATTTTTCTTTATTTTTGAAATTTCTCCATGATCTAGCAACACCCTCTCCACTGTCATCTTTCACTTCTCCCTTTCCCTCATTTTCCCACATCTAATAGGTTTCCTCCATTATACCATTCAATGGATTTCATAGAGAATTCATCTCTGACACAAAAGTGAAGTCCTCTCCAAATAATTCTAGAAATTTATGGATATATAATTTATAAGAAACAACCTGAGAATAAAATAAGAAAATCTGAATTAATAGGTCATTGCTACAGAGATGAAAACACATGAAAGTAAATCAATAATCTGGAGATGAGCTGGATTACAGAGTATGGAGAAACAGGAAAGTGAAGTCACCTTGAAGAATAAGTAAATAGGAAGCTAGTCAGATACACTAGAGATCAAATTCAAAGAAGAGATGGAAATAATCACAGGTGATAAGCTAGATTCTGAGAATCTCTTTTTCAAGCCATCTTGTAATGTTTCTATTGCACGTGGAAAAAGTCATGAGTAAAAACTCAAAACAAAATTTGCTGATACTTAAAGCTATAATTTTCCTATTAAGTCATTTATCTTGTTAATCCAGATAAACAATACCAAGATTTCCTCCCCATCATTTTAGGGAATGTATCCAGAAGTCCACTGTTATGTATCTTCCACCTCAAACACTCCTCCAAACCACAGTTCCATGTTCAAGTAGTTAAAATGGGTCAAAAGAGGTTAAACTATGTATTAGCTAAGTCTGTTAGGCAGCAGAAGAAAATAAAAAATTTAAACCTCTACAGAAATTCTCCTCTAAGGTAATGATTGACTAATTTCTAATCAGTGAATTTGACCTCAGTACCACTTTTCTCTGATCATACTTCTCGTTGACCTCCAAATGTCAGCATGAGATTTCCCTCTTCCTGACCTAAACTAATAGGCTTTCGTCTTCTTGACCTCCTCCATTCAGGTCTGATATGAGTCTAATAATTGAACTCAGAGTTCTTTTTATATTAATCTTGAATTCTCCTCAAATAGTGATTAATCCTATGATAGCTTTCCAGTATAATATATATATATCCAGTCAGAACAACGAGCACAAATGTTTTTAGTGACTTAGATAAAAAGAATAGTTGTAAATATTTTAATAGCATAAAGAGTTTCACTTCTGACCAATGTACCATAGCTAATATGAAACTATAGAACATGGATGCCACTTTAATATAGATATAGATTAAATAAAACTATATAATACTTCTATAGTTTAATTTCCTACGATAGCCAATTACTTTATCATTCATATGAGATGAAACAGAAAACATTGCCACACATAATTTATTATCACATATGAGATTTCTCTTGAAGAAATATTTGGAAAGACAGTTCATGATTTGGGCAAAAAGCCACATTTTGCTTAAAGGTTTCATAAAGATTTTCATGGGAAGAGAGCTATGATGTTGAGAATTAGCCATTTTAACTATATCTTTTTATTATACTGTATTTTTATTAGGAAATAGCATTTACTGAATTTGAAATAATATTTCATTTTCCCACAGTATTATACACACTTTTAGAAAGTATAAAGGCCACTAGTAAACTCTTCTACTAGCCAGGATATTTTGATATTTTGGACCAGTGAAGACAATGGGCATGTGTTTGTTTAGGAATCATTACCATTGTAAAATCTATTGCTAAATATTTCTGTACTCCTTCTTTATTTGGTCAAATTATCATACCCTTTCCTTTTAGACACCTGAAAGAATTTCCCATTGTAGGATTTTTCTAGCAGTATCCATTAAAAGTGCCACATCTGCTTGGCTTTATATTTGCTATTCCACAGGAGTGTCAAAAGCAATCTGAAGGCCAGCAAGTGATAAAGTCCACTGTGTGTAGTTATGAGATTTACATTTTCTATCCTGCCAAGTCTCTGTTTAGTTGTTTTGCATTCTCTTATTATTCTCCTGGTATTTCTGGCTTTATTTCAATTTATTCCTCCGCGGATGTTTTTAAAAGAGTTAGACATTCAATTAAATGTTTTATATTTCATTGCACATAGAGTTCATCATTCTTTAG
>NW_011888934.1:2498316-2500733 GCF_000151845.1 Pteropus vampyrus | reverse complement strand
CCTCTGTGGAGAAAAATCAAAGTTATAATAACACTAGCAAAGATTTTTATTCATTTCATTCCATTCCTAATAGCTACTGGAAATCATCAACTCTACAATAAATTTTCCATAACTTCTTATTCCTCTCAAGTGAATCACCTCAGGATGATTTGTAAAGAGGTGTTTTTGGCTACCACGTATTATCCAACAAAAGTAGTCCAAAACACTGCTGGAGCTATCCACTGATATTCCATAAATAATCTAACACTAGTTTAGATTCCACTTAAGTTTTCAAGTTGAGGTCACTTAGAAATAATAAACAAAATGAAATAATCTGTACTTTTCCAAAGAGAGTGGGGGTAATTTCAGATTTATTTCTAGCATTATTTTTAACCCAGCCTCTAACACTGGTGTAAAATATCTTCACAAAGAGATAATAAATATTTTAAGGTCCTGTATCCAAAGGTAAATATTTCATAAAATCACTTCCACTGATTTGTCTGGATAGATATCTTATTAGTGCAAACATCAAGTTATGTTGTAAGTGATAGTTTGATTCTTCATTTAATAGAGTTAAATATACATTCTACCCCCATTGACTACTGAGACAACATACGAACCAGTCAGAATCACCAAGCTGTTCAAAATAAGATCATACAAGCAGATTCATCCTAAATTGGACATAAAATTATTAAATTTTAGGAATATTGGATACTGCTACAGTGTCCTTTTGGAATGAGTGTATACGGCACAGATCAAAACATACATTGGTGGCCATTTTGTTTTTAGAATTTTGATTTTCAACTCAATTGATTTATTCACATTATACAAGTTTTGATGTCCTAAGGAAGCAGATAATAATCATTCAAGTACTAAATAATATTCCTTAATAAGCACTTGGCATTTGTGTTTCTAAATATGTGTATATAAATGTTCGCCCTTTCAAGGAAAATCTAAGATTCTTTTTAAAAAGTTTAGACTCTGATTTTTAAGTATAGAAAGTTTTTTTTCATTCCTAAGGAGAGTAAAATAAAGGCATCCTATTTAATTGTGTAGTCTTAAAATAGTCTGATATAGTGTACTGACAATACAGAAATATTGATCTCTCTCTTTTGAACCTTCTTGGGTAAAAAAGAAAGAAATTCAAATACGTCCTATAGGCTGGGCCAAAGTTGAAACTAAAGAGCCTATAAAAATTGATGTCTTATTTTTATGAAAGTTTAGACCATACAGAAGCAAAAATTATGTAGCTATCAATTGATAGACTCTTGAATTAGAAGTGTTACCCCATCTTTCTTTAATATATGATAAATCTGAGGTCTTAAAACAAGGTACTTCTGCTAGGACCTTGGCAGAGCAACATGAATAAGTGAATTTAAGGTATTTTCCACTAACTTCTATTAGATTTTGGTTGGTTATATTATAACCATTAGCTTCAGTTTTCCTGCACTTGTAAAATGATGAAAAATGAAGAAAATCGAGGCTAACCAGTATTAAATAACCTCTTCCTTAGTGCCATTTAAATATAACTTAAGTGTTAAATAAGCAACTCACTATACAATAAACTTTAAAACTGTATTGTTGATATCTATGTTTTAAGCATGAACATTATGAAAACTGAGTGATGCATTATTTTCTCTCTAGATTCTCAGAATATCCAACTGTATACTCATCATCTCCATGCAGATGTCCTGAAAGATGCTCAACCACAATATGAACTAAAAAGAACATTTTAACGGACAACACAGCTCCCATCCATGTAACCCAAATCTCAATAAAAGATATTACTAGTTCTCAATTTCTCAAGCCAGAAACTATAGTAAAGCGATATTGGATTGACCTCCTGAATATTTCTAAAACTGATACAAATTTTCTCTTCAAAGCCATTATCTGTCTACCTCAACTGTATTCTTACTTGAATTACTATCTTAACCACTAAGAGCTCTTCCTCTTCCCAGATTTGCCCATTTTAATCCCTTCTATAAACTATAGCCTATATGAACTTTTAAAACACAAATTTGATTATTTCACTGGCCTGCTTGAAATGTGAAAAGAGGTCTACATTTCCCTTAGATAATATCCACACTCCTTAATAGTAACATATTGTTATGGACTTGATGTTTATGCCCTACCCCGTCCTCCACAAATCTTATATGAAGCCCTAACCCCCAATGTTAAAGTATTAAGAAGAAGGGCCTTAGGGAGGTAATTAGGTTTAGCTTAAGTCATAAGGATGGAGCCTCCATGATAGAATTAGTACCTTAGAAGAAGTAGAAGAAGAAGAGACACCAAGCTTCCTCTCTCTGCCTTGTGAGGACACAGAGAGAAGTGGCAGTTTTTCTCCAAATCACAGGAAACCAAATGTGTTGGCACTTTGATATTGGTAGATTTCCTAGCCTCCAGAACTATGAGAAATAAATGTCTATTGTTTAGGCCAC
>NW_011888934.1:2483534-2497536 GCF_000151845.1 Pteropus vampyrus | reverse complement strand
GATATAGATATAGATATAGATATAGATATAGATATAGATATAGATATAGATATAGATATAGATATAGATATAGATATAGATATAGATATAGATATATTAGCCTTCATTTATTTATAATGATCCTTCTTCCTGGAACCCCCTTAGTACACACCATCTTTAAATCATTTAGAGACATTATTTCCTCTGAGATTTTTTTGACCCATCTTCCCATCTTCAGATGGATATCTTTTTTATATATATTTATAGTAGACTGTATTTCTATTTAAATCTTCCAAGGGTAGCTCAACCCTACACTTAGAATCATTCAAAACTTATTCATGCTTCAGATTCCAGGCTCAGTTCTCCAGGCAATAAAAAAGGATGGAAATATTTGTTCCTACAGTCATTTCTCTATGTCTTCCTGCTGAGAATTAACTTCTTTCCAGGACAATTTGTTACTGAACTCAAGGAGTTCATTTTGCCTGAATGCATCAAAGCCAAAAGAGACACGGACAGGAGTTTGCAGCAAAGAATATAGAGATTTATTTAAGGAAATGGCACTAAGCCTGGAGACACAGGTGATCTAGTGCTCAAAGATCTGGCTCCCCAATGACCTCTAGGGAATAGGTTATATAGGGCAAGACTCATAAGTCATGCGCACTAAGAGAGTTGGGGTCATGGGCTCTGCTGATCGGTTGGGGCTAGGATAGGAGGCAGTTGCATAAGGTCCTGATGTCAGGTTATGGTGTTGTTCTGTCTGGTTTCAAAGGGATGCTGTTAGAGTCCTTCCACCTTCATGGGCCTGAAGCTGCCAAAATGTTATCTTTAGTTTGACCAAAATTATATCTGTGGTCAACAGACCTGAGGCTTTGTTCCTAAGACTGTTAGATGCTGACCTAAGGGCTTAATGATTAAGGAAGTGGTCCTGTGATATGTAGAAGGATAAAGAAAAGAAGCAAGTGAGTCCAAGGCCAGTTTGAATCAAGAAAGAAGAGAAGAGAGAGTCATTTTAAAGAAGCGAAGATTCACATAGTTATAAATTCAGAATAGTAATGATAATTTCTTTCAGTGGAGACTACTGCAAAGTAAGGGAGTCTCATCATTTGGTTCTAACAAGGCAAGGTAATCACTAATTAGCCCAACATTAGAACATTTCACAACATTGGGTAAATCATGGGTATCCACAGTCACCTTATTGCACGTGTAAACTCCATTCATAAGTGCATGTGTGCATGTTAACATAATTATAGATTTCATAAAATTTCAAAGCTGAAAAGATTTTCAAAAGATTCAGATCTATTCTTAAATCTCAACAAAATGCCTCCTAAGTGGTTGTGCAACTATGCTTTAACATCTCCAATCACTAAAAGCTCAATACCTCAACTACGACAATTCGTTCCAACATCAGATATTTCTGTCATAGAAGTATCAATTGTATATCAAGTCAAAATTTCTGCCCCAATAGTTTTAACCTTGTTCTATTCACTAACGGCTATATTGCCCAAGTTTAATTTATCTTATAATAGTCTTTTCAGTATGTAAAGGATACGATTAAGGTTCCCAAAACATCATCATTTTAACTATTTTAAATATGTCTTCATATTGCATATAAAAAACAGTATCTTGTTGGTCTGGAGAAAGAAATGAGTGAGGAAGAAAAGGTGGAGAAGGGGAGGAGAAAGGAGGGGAAAGGGGAAGAAAGAAAGAGATGAAATAAGAGAGTTAGATATTTATTTGAAAGAGAGGGTTAAAATATCTATGTGTGAAAAAAAGTCTGGAGTGTTACTTGTTTTAATCATCACAAGTAAAAGACATTATGGTCTATACAATTAAAGATACAGAAATTTTCCTTAATAAGTTAGTTAAATAAATAGCTACATATAAACCTGGTACAGGAAATTGTTTGCCTTTCATAGGAATAGGAAACACAAGATATTTTTAGATGAACAAATCTCTTTATATATGTAATTTTTACCATTATTTTTTTATTTTCTTCTATAATTTCTTCACAAGCAATTGCCATTAAATCTCTTTGATGTGCAATGCTAGTAAATTTTAGAAAAATAAAATCCAACAGCTTTTAGATATTTTCACCTTTCATTTTTGGAAGTTGTTTGGGTGACTATGTCAAGCAGATGCTTTTTTGCATCATGTGAAAACCAAAGCAGATTCAAAGCTCAGTGCAAATGGCCTGCATATTCATCATCCTCCCCAGTTACAAATCACAAAGGCAACAGTGATCATGTTGATTAGTGCTAGGCATCTGGTACTCAGGGGCATTGTGAGGTTATGGGAATGTTCTAGGTGTCCTTGAATCTAGAAAAATAAGAGGTGGTGAAAACAGATGCAAATTGCCTCATTAACAAAAATATTCAATAAATGTTAATAGCAGCATCCATATTCATCTTACTCTCTTTTCATATACATTTTTCAGAGGTGATATAAATACATTTATTGTGAGGTTCTGATGGTTGCGAACATTTTCAGCAATATTATTATGACAAAAAATGTTTCCCTGTTCCAGGATCAGCCAACATAACCTTGGCACAATTCATAGGATTTCTATGCTATTGACTACAATGTCTAATGTTGATGTCTAAACAGCAAGCCATGGGTTTAATCATTATCAAAACATATTTTCTGGCATCAGAATCAGACATTGGAATTGTATCCCCACTATAAATTTCATATACTATGACTGGCAAAAGAAGAAGTCATACCATTACTGCTCATTCTAGAAGACCTGGTGCATCATCAAGAAATCTCTTCAAGATTTTATTTAAATGAAGGAAAACTTCAGGGAAATCTGAAGTTTTCTTTTATTTAAGAAAAATAGAAATTGCTGTATATAAAATTGACCAAATCTACTATGAAATATGGACATATAAAGGAAGAGTTGATGATGAAAGAAATACCTATATATCATAGGTAAACTGAACTTTGACCTTATTTATCCATTTTTTTTAATACTAACATCATGACTAAATCAGTTTTGAAGTTTTTAAACTTGTTGCTAACGGAGCAAACATAATCCGATTAATTGGGTACCCAAGAGGGAGAGAGAGGGATGCTTCTCATGTCATACTACTCCAGACACTGAGCATCTGTGATCGATCTTTTAAAGAGAAGAATATGTATGTCTCTTTTATCAAGAAACTATAAATTATAAATTTTCTACTTCTAATTTTATAATGATGTAGAGAGAAGCTCCTTCTCCACTTATTAATCCAACTAAAGAAAGAATAGACACATAGAATGGGTGAGATAGATCTGCAATCCAAAGTCAGTCCTTTTCAGAGATGCTAAGGCTAGGCTATGATGTCAGCAGCCCAGCAGCTTTACTTTCTCTCCATGCACACTAAATTTTGGTGATCTCTCTAAACAATCACATAATTCTGACTTCAACCTCAAGCTTTGTTTTCATTTGCATGTTCTCAGTACCTTGAAGGCATTCATTCCCTTTATATTACATAACAAAGTGAAAAATTATGTTACTGCATATGCCAAGCACTGTCTTTACATGGTTTTATGTAATCTCACAACATCCTTGTGAGATAGAGATTAGTATTTAATTTTCCATACAAGAAAACAGAAGCTCAGAGATATTAAATAAATTAATGAAAATCCTACAAATCGTAAATAGCAGGGCCTGATCCAAACATGGAACTATATGATTCTAGGTTCCATGCTTTATCTACTAGAGATCAAAGACAGAAATGCAACTTATCTATTTTACTGGGCCCAAGGTATACATTTACATCATAAGTAACCAAACTTTTTCTATAAAGAAACATATAGTAAATATTTTCAGCTTTGTGGGAGTAATGGTCTTTGTCACAACTACTAAAAGTGCCATACATGAAAGCAACCATAAATAAATGAACATAGCTGTGTGCCCATAAAACTTCATCTTAAAAAATAAGCAGTGGGCCAGATTTGGCCTATGAGATATAGTTTTAATGAACTTGGTCTCATACCATTTCAGGAAATGTTCAGCTTGATAAACAATAAAAAATTATTTCATACAATAGAGTTTTCATTCAGAACATCATATAAGCATGATCAATATCAGGGTTACCATGAAGGTCTCAATGCCATTTGTAGAAAGAGTCAAACTTAAGCCAAAAACCCACACTCTGGGCATGGATGGGGTCATAGGGCTGAGACCATCCTCAATATATTCCAGTAATCTGGGAATCATTATAAGCCTTTTTTTTTTTTTTTTAGTATAGCCATGCTTTCTTTTATATTATAGTATAATCTCTTGATATCGAACTTCTATATTTTAAAATCTCAAGATAGAATAATAAGTAACATGATAGCATTGGGCCTGTGTTAAAAGAGAAGAGAAGAGAAAGAAAGGGAAGGGAAGGGAAGGGAAAAAAGAGAGAGAGAGAGGCATAATACACATTCAGATTGATTTTTAGAAGACACATAATGTGTAGCCACTAAACCATTAACTGGATAAAAAATTCATTTGAGAATTTTAGTGATGATTATTATCATCAAATAAGAAAGGCATTTTTTTAAATGACTGATTCAAAAGCTTTGTCTTCAGAGCTGAAACACTTGGTAGACAAAAAGAGTTACCAGCCAAAGCAAGTGTTCAACTCAAAGGGAGCTGATTTCAAAGGCCAGAAGCTTCTCATTTCTCTGACTTTATGTTCATCTTTGTCCATATATTACCTGAGTTTGATATATGCTTTCATACTTATTATACCTTTGGATCTGCAGATATTACTAAGTTCTTATTAATGTTAACAAGGAAAGATATAATTATATAACAACATAGAGATTATTTTTTGTATTGGAATATTTTATGAATTTATTAGTGTTGGTTTTTTTTAAATCACTAAAGTTTTGAATTGGTCAGTTAATTTTTCATTCAAATTTTTCTGAATGTAGGGGTAAAATTATGTGTTAAAGTTAACTTATGGATTAATAAATTTAAGAATTTGGGGGCACATTTCTCAGGATTGTGAAAAGTTGTGTGTGCATGTGTGTGTATTAACTACATGTAGGGAGTTTCCATTGTGCTTCTCTTTCTTCTACTCCCTTACATAGTTTTGTACTGATTTGTGACATAGTCAGTTACCTAATGAAACATGACATGTTTAATTAACTGTTTAATATTATTCTTCCATGATAAATTAGAAAATCCATGAAGGTAGGAAACATATTTTTCTTGTTTCCTCTTGTGTTCCAAGGCACAAGTACAATGTCTGAGACACAGTAACCACTTAATAAATAAATAACTGTTGACATAGTAATTTGAATGATCTGTTTGCTTTAATTTAGGTAGAATTCCAAGAAAGAAAAACTGTGCCCCAGATACTCTTTACACAAATAATCTTCAATGAGTAAGGGCTGTGAAGAGTTAATATCTCATTTCATTTTTAATACCGATTTTTACATTTATTTTCTGGAGGATGCTGATAACCCACCCTTATAGGCATGTACCAGAGAGGAGAAAATGCATTTGTCTAGATCCTGCACTTTGTTAAAGAGGAGAATCAGTCTTCAGCTGCTGTCAGCTTGGATGGTTGCACTGAAACTGCTCAATTAAGCCTCTGATAGAGTATCAAGTAGTTTGCCACTTTGGATTACTGGATCAATAATAATAATTCCTTGTATTTGTATAGCAAGCACTTACACTTCCAAAAAGTACTTTCGCCTCTATTGTCTAATTTTATCCTTACAAGAACAGAGTCACATATAAAAATCAGATCACCTTTTCTGTTTCACAAATAAGGACAGTTCAGGACCAGAAAAGTTAACTGGCATTGTCAGCAGGAAGAAATGGAACTAAGTATAAGACCCTAGGTTTCCTACATCTTAGTTAATTGCTCTGTTTACTGGACATAATCACTTTTTATGATATACAGGTAGCTATATTTAAGTTCAGCACCAGAACCACAGTCAACCACTTATCTACTATTTCTAAGAAGACAGAAATAATAAGGATTAAACCCAATAATTCAATGATCTGTTACCAGATCAGAGACAGTATTGCAAGGAAAACAATGTGTTTTAGTGCAAAGATCATAGACCTTGAAGCCAGACAAATATGGACTCTATACCCAGTATTGGGACATACGAAACTTCATGGCCACATCTGAAAATAGGGCTATAATTTATTGCTACTAAAAAGTTTTGTTTTGTTTTGAGGATTAAACATGCTAAGGTGTATGGAAGTAGGCAGTTTAGAATTGAATTCATTTTTATATACCTGTCTGAGATTACCAGATACCTCTCTCCCTAATGTTCATTTGCCTCTTCTATATCATCCATATCAACAAAAATCTGATATGATAGTGATGGTACTGTGTTCTCTAAAACTGTTTCCCAGACTCCTATAAATAGGAGGTAACTGAACTGACTCAGTTTGGCCAATGAGAGATAAAAAAGCAAGTTGTTTTGTAGGATTAAAATGGATGTAAGAAACAGCGTATGACCTTTTCTCTTTGCCCTTCCACTTCTTGCGTGGCACCTGAACAGGATGGTGGAGCAGCCAACTTGTGACCACAGGTGGCACAACTACATGGTAAGGATGGTTGAATAGATGACAGAAGGTTCCTAAACTTGTGATTGCATCATGGAGCCCCCGTATTACCTCTCAACCCCTGCATGAAAATTTTTATTTTGTGACAAAGTATAAATATCCTAATTGTTTGTGGGGATGTCCACAATAGCCAAATAAAATTTCCATCTGATATAATTAATTTCTTTTTTTTTTCAGTTTCTTTAAATGGTTTCATAATACATCCTGAATAACACTGCTAGATGAACATTTTTTAATGAAAATAAATAAAGTGCTCTGGGTTAGCCATTGTGCTAAAAACATATCTTAGTAACAAAATTAGCTACTGGTGGAACCGGAGTTCAAATTTGGCTGGTTGTATCAGACTATGGGCTGTTCCCTATGATTTAAGATCCAGTATAATATGAGTTTTGGTTTTGTGATTTTCCAGCGATACGACATTGACAGACATAGATCTAAGTGCTTGATTTGACATTATATAATCAAATACTTACAACACTTCTATGAGGTAAGGACCACTATCAGTACATATTACAGATGAAGAAAGCAAAATTTAAAAAAAAATGAAGAAACTGCTCAGGAGCACACATCTAGTGAGACAGAGAGCTCTGTAGATTCAAATATAGCTTGATTTGATTCCAAATCCATATTTCTAATGACTATGCTATATTGCCTTGATTCCATACATAGAATGTCAATATCCAATTTCTGCTAAGAGAAATGTGAAGTACCAAAAACAGAAAACCTCTTTAAGAAAGTCTAGAAGTTTATATGTACAGCAAAGCCTTTTGTGGTTGGGGATAAGGCCATACCACATCAGGTTTGCACTCTACTCAACTGCGTTTTAGAAGGCCCATGCTGACTAAATCTATGAAATATGATATATTCTGCTATTAAGTCACTAATAATGGGACAGATTTCACACAGATTAAAGAGCCAAATATATTTCTCAGCATATTTGAGAAGTGTTCTTGGTGGCAGATATCTGAATTTATAGAAAAGTCCCAGTATTAACCCTTCATCCCCTAAGGATAGAGAGAAATCAGTCTTCACTATCTAGTACAAAATTAGCAGGCTTCTTATTTCTTTCTTTCTTTTTTTTTTAATTCTCTTATGTGAAGCTAACAGCAGCATTTCTGTTTTCTTCTCTCTAGCATCTGGAATATCCATGATCTAGTATATATTTCTGTGGATTTAGAGCCTAAAATGTCACCACATGCTGTTGCTAATAATAACACATAATAATAACTGCTGCGAAAGTTCTTTAGCTGTCAGCTCTATTTTTATTTCATTTAAAAAATAATAATTTCAGTGCCCATTGCTGTGCCTCTGAGTGCATTTACAAATCAAAAACATATTTTACTTTAAAAAAAAAGCAAAAAGACAACAACAACAACAAAAACAAACAACAACAACAACAAAAAAAAAATCCAGCTCATTCAGATTTCAAGCCTTGGGCAAAATAATTACCTAGGCTCCTAGCAAAGAAAGGTGGTGATTTTTAAGCGGTCAAGAATTGAACTAGGGCAGCAACAGAGGTTAGAATCAAAGAATCAAAAAGTGGGTAATCTTCAAGCTTACCTGGTTCAACTTTTTTTTATATATATATAGTTATTACAAGTACAACAGAGGTTTTCATAAACAGTTGCATAAAATAGTTGCATAATGGTTAACTTTCATTCATTGTATTCATATATCCTCCTTTGTGACCACACACAAAAACACATAAAATGTACCCCATGAATTGATTGTCTATGCTGGTATTTCCCTCTACTAATGAGACGTTTATTCTGAGACAGTCCATTCCATTTTAAGAGTCTTTAAATCAATGGCAAATTGTTTTTGTTTATCTCTTTTGCTATTGTTATTTGTTTTTATGTTAGGACTAAATTGTACTTCTGGAAGCTTCCACTTAGCAGATCTGATTTTGAGCTCTATAGCCAATAGACTCTTCTACACGTAATTTTTCAATGACTTAAAGATGATAAGCATTTTTTAAGTCCCAAAACTTTTCTTTATTGTGCCAAACATCCTGTATATAAGTTTTAAACAATTCCATAACATCTAGGATAGAACATACTCAGTTTTTACAAAAAAAGTGTCCATATTCAAAATTAGCCAGAATTCTGGATCTGGTTGAAGGGTATACAATACTGAAATGAAAGGTACAATTATAGACCCCCAAGATCTTTCCTATGAAACACTTCTACATGGAAGGATGTGAAAATGATTGGGATAACTTCAACACCTGTATCTTTAGCACCAGTCAACAAGTAAGTCCTTCATCTTATCTGAAAGCATGGTGGATGTCCCCCCTTCAACTCTATCCCTCCTCCTCACTTCTCATCTTATTTCTCACCTCCTCCCCAGAGCTGCAATCAGTAAATCACTTTGGCATCTGTCTTTTCTTATTTGGAATATACTCTTAATTCCTAATCTTCCTTCAAATACAACTCATTTGCTGCTTCCCTAACCTCTTAAGTCAAATTTCATGTTATATAGTCTCAAAACACCATTGATCTCTGCATTCACAACTTGTAAAACATGTCAGCCATTGTGATTTTACATTTATTCAATAGCCATCTGTCTATCCATTTAAATTGTAAACTCCATGGGGAAGATTAGATTGGTTTTGCTTATGAATCCTCAGCCCTGAGCTCAAATCTTAGCTCACAGTGGATGATCAGTAAATGTTTGTTGAATAAAAGATTAATAGATGACTGAAAGGAAAATGAAATAAATTTTCAAAGAAAGTGGGTGGATTGGTGGCAACAGATTTAATTGAATAAATAAGCTGATACCTAACTGACCATGTATGTGTGTGTTTGTGTGTGTGTTTGTGGGATAAAGGGAGGTGGTAGAATGAGGAGGGAGATGAACAAAGAGAAGCAATCTGAATCTCAGTACATAAGCCAGTATGTGGGGTAGAGAAATGAATAGAATCCCTGAATTAGACACTCTTAAACTCCTTGTCCCCTCCTTGATTCACACAGTGAAATCACTGCCCCTCCCCTCTCCTATAGAAAACTGGAGATTTTAGTCTCTGAAGAGTTGAACCGAAGTCCACATTTAGAAACACAAGGCACTACTGAGAGTGATGGGAAGGGTGGATGTAAGATGAAATGAAGAGAAGGGGATAAAATAAAGTCTATGAAATTGCCAACATCTGGTTCCCAAGAGTACAGGCTATCAGGCTTATGCCATCCAGGTTGGTAAGTAGACTATTCCTATGTCAGGTCCTCAGGGAAGTAATGTCAAAATAGGATTAGATGTGCAGGAGATTTAATGGGGAAAGGACTATGGAGACTAGAGGGGAGGCAGGAGGAGAAAGCAAGGGAGCCTTCCGACTACATGTAGATAAAGGAGAGGGGGAAGAAAAAGGATTGGGGAGGAAGAGTCTCAGACCACAGCATAGTTCTAAGAAAGTTTTAGTCGGGCCAGTGAGAAGTCCTTAAACTAGAGTGGTCCATTAAAGGAAGTCTGCATTTTACAAAGAAGCAGCTGCATTTGTACACTGATGGGGACAGTAGTGATCAGTCACTGGCTGGGGCAATGTTAGAAAGAGTGGTCTCAACTCAGAGGCAGATCCAAAGGGTAGCTGCCATTGCCATCAGCCAGTTTTGTTTCCTGCAGCAAGAGATATGAGTGGTAAATTTTCATGGTGATCACAGTTCCTTTTTGGGAAAATTATATAGCCTTTTAAAAACTATATTGAAATTTGGGGTTCTCTGTTCATTTAAATATTTAAATAACGTCTAAAACACATAAATGGAATTGATATATACAACTTTTAGCTCAATTTGTAATGTTTTACATCTGTAACAGAAAAAGGTCTGAAGACAAATATGGTGAAATATTATCAACTGCTTAATCTCGTTGCTGTGTATAGAGGTATGTACTATCTCCTTTTTAGATATATTTAAATGTATCATAATTTGACATTTTATGTTAAAAATAAGACATGGTAAAAGGTAAGGAATAATGTGTCGGGGACTACAATTGTTATGCTGGGAACATAAGTTTTACGTGTAAAGAAAGAGAGGAGAATCGGGAGAAGATACATGATTAGCCTTGACTACAGTCAGCAAGTAAAGGAACTTAGGTCTATCAGGATGAAGCATAATAAACAGATAACAGAGAGCTTAAGAAAAAGTTTAAGTCTGAGAAAAGCATTGTTCTAGACTTCTGCTCTTCTGGCTGTAAAAATTATCTAATATTGCTTTAAAAATGTCATCCTTCCCCTACTCTCAGTCCATATGGTTTTGCTGTGGCTGATGCTTACTTTCTTGTATAAAGTTATACATATGACCCAGGCTTGACAAATGACAATGAAATATTTGGTTGAGGGATATGAACCTAATCCAATCAGTCTGATAAGATTCAAATCTGAATTTTGTTTTTTGGTTTTTTGAAACTAAAGGGAAAGAGTCTCCTGACCTATACAATTGCTAAAGTCCTACAATATGAGCCTGGAAAAATGTCACTACAAGCAGAGAAGCAATCAGAAAATGAAGCTACCAGAGAGGTAAGTTAAGCCCAGAGAAGGAGAAAAGTTGATGCCTAAGAGTAATGTCTCCACGTAGAAATGCCTGGACTTGAAGCTACAACTATCCAGTAATTCACCTCCCCACTCCCTACCCCTGACCTTTTTAAAAATTGAAATTGTCTTAAGTGGGGGAAAAAAAAGAAAAAATGGCTACAGTTTTCAGCTACTAAAGATAAAGTGAATATTTTGAATTCTGACAATGTTGAAATAATAGAATTAATAAAGTTAGAAGAAGAGAAAAGACAACATATTTGTATTTAGTCTTTTGTATTTTCAATACGAGGGATAGACTTAAAATTTAAAGTAGGTTAATCAAGTAATGGAAGTATATTAGAAGATATAAATGTGAATCTAGAATAAATAATAAAATATAACGTGGTGGTAGAAGTAAGTGAGGGAAAAAAAAGAATGTTGTAGGTATACAAAGTTAATGAATAATAGCTAAAAAATAGAGATCAGGTATGGCAAATTCTCATTAATTGATTGGTGAAAGTTGCTGTTGCTATAACCCCGACAGGGGCAATTTGGTAATTTTGTTTAATTTTGAAATTAAAAATGTATATATTCTTTGGTTCAGAGGTTCTAGTTCTAAGAATTTATTCTGTGGACATATTTGCAGAAATACATAATGCAGCTTGTAAAAAAATATTTAATGAAGCACTTTTCTAGTAAAAAAAATGGAAAAACCTAAACACGAATTCATAGGACATGCATTAAATAAATTAAACTGGGAGGTGGTTACGATGGATGAGATACTTCTAATGGAGCTGGTAGGCAATAATACTCAAAATATGTATTTTAAGTGAAAAAATCAAGATCAGAATAATATATGGAATATGCTAATATTACTGGAAATATATCCTTTCAAATGTATAGAGCATCTCTGCAATAAATTGTTTAAAAAATAAATTATTAATATTGTTGCTCTATGAAGATAAATTAGATTACTAGAGGATAAGGAATGGAGGGAGACTTATTTCATCCATTTATTCTTTGACCTTTAAATTTTATAGTATATGCAAGTACTGTCTTTTCTAAAAATAAACAATTTATTTTTTAAATGAATAAAGCAGAAGCAGAGTTGGAGGACTTCACAAGTGAGATTGAAAAGGGACAGTCTACTGGGATGAGGCAGAAACAATATGAAATGCTGCTAGCAGAGTGCAAAAGAATTTTGAGGAAAATGTGATAAACAATTTCAAAGAAGTCAAGGAAGGTAAGACTTGAAATGTTTCTTTTTACATTTACAACTGCAAATAAAGTCTAATAATGCAAAAGGGTTTTAAAACAAATTACTGTGTAAATACAAAGAGCAAAGAGTCAGAGAATTAGTAGTAGCAATGTTAAACGATGGACTCATGTTCATAAGGCAAGAATATAACACATTAATAGTTCCTCAGAAGTGCTGTGGGAAAAGAGGGGTTCAGGATGTTTGTACTGAGTGAGATCAGCTCAGTCCCAAGCTTGGAAAGAAATTAAATTAGATGGATACCAAAAACAAAAACAAGAAAAGAAAGGAAAAAAGGAGAAGGAAGAAGAGAAGATTTGGGGCCCACGACTAAATTTAATACTACTTATATAATTTTACTAATAAAAATAGTGTCTTCAAAAAGCTAACACTGAACCAAAAACACATCTTTTGTTCCATCTCTTCATACTGAACTTTGGGAGCATCCATTTATTTTGAAATTAAATATTATTTTTTAATTTTCCCCTCCAAAATCAGGTTCTGAGTTCTCCATGTCTTGTTCACCCATTACTGTTTTCTACACATGCATTTATCAAATCCCTGATACCTAGGTAACTCAGTAATGTCCTATAAAAAAAAAAAAAAGTTGGTTTGGAGAGAAGCTATTTTAGATGGTGGCTGAAAGAGGTATGCTGCAAGTGTCTATGGAGTACAGAAAGGTGAATAAGCTCGATGTCAGTTTTCTCCACAACGAGAGGGAGAAATCTGCCAGTTATGTAGAGAATGTGAATATATATATATATATAAATCTAAATTTATTCCTAAAATATCCTCTCAAGGTAACACTAGTTATTAAATCTCTGGTTACATTTTGCATTTGAGCAAGACTTAAAGTGAATGAGCACAAGGATCAGGAATTATAATTCCTTTCATTCGAAAATGTAATTGCCTCCAATGTACTATGCTCTTCACATTTGAACTACAGGTGGATAAGGTATTCATCAAACTCTCAATTTAATATTGTTTTATTCATTTTTACTATTAATACTTATTTCTGTTTGTAGTCATTTGCCAAAGTTTAAATTATAGCTATAATAAATCTTTCACATCAAATATTTCACAAAATGCTTCTATCTTAAATTCGTCAAGAAGATGCCCAATGTGCCTGTGAGGGTGGGAAGAGTGGCTCAGGGACACCAGGTGTGTATATGTGAAACCATCATATCTTCTACATTTTCTGTTCAGAAGCTGCCTTCTATTACAGCTATGTTAAAGGCATCAAAATACTTAAAACATTTGCTTTAAATTCTCCACTGTTCCCACTCTGTTTGAGTAATTCTAGAATATAAGCCACAAAAAGAAAAAAGCAGTGACCTACATGTGAATAAATGCTGATTAAGGATATATGAGAAATTACTTTAAAAATAGAGTCTCTCTTTAATATATAATTTCTCATCATATGGACTCTTGTTCCTTATAAATTTTAGACACTGCTTTTTACAGAAATTTAGGGTTTATTTTATGTCTGATAGCAAAACTCACTTCTCCATAATTTGTGCTTTTTATTATTCCCCCATGGTCCAGTCCAGGGCTAGGTTACAATTTTGATTTCTTTATCATGTTTCCACATGCCACTTTCTGTTACCCTCTCAACCACTGACTAGAAAGGGTAAGCTCTTTCTATCTTATTCTTTTTCTCAACCACCCGCAAATACTAAAATCCTGTCATACACACTTTTTTTTTTTT
>NW_011888934.1:2472034-2483237 GCF_000151845.1 Pteropus vampyrus | reverse complement strand
TGGAAACAGTTTTCACTGAAAATAAGGAACGGTATTCCTGAATATTTCTTTGGCTTTATTAGCATTTAGTCCATTCAACAAATATTTTTGAGCTCCCATGTGTTACCAAGAAACAAGAGGTAAATATTTCTTCTTAAAAAAATGTACATGCAAATCTTGGCTAGCAGTTTGAATTAAATAAAAAGTGACTTTCCTTTGATGCAACACACACACACAGTGTAATCCAAAGAGTTGCTCATTTATCTTCAGAATCTCAGTTTGTTATCCTTTATTCTGAATGTTTCTTCAATTGGTTTGATTTGATGTTGAGGATTATTAATCCTATTTTCTTCAAAGCTCCTTTTATTTCTTGAGAGTGTATGTCAAAAAAAATTCTAAAATAAAAAACTCAAAATTCAGTCAATTTTAGGTGTTTCCAATCTTAGTTATTTGCTTGAAAAGTCTAGTCAGAGAGAAAAGTCACCCGCCATCTTGAATAATGGAAAAATGTTCTTATATAAGTTTACATTTTATATAAGAGCACCATTATAGACTATAGGCACCAGTAAGCATGAAATAGCAAAACACACACACACAAAACAAACAAACAAACAAAAGCAAAATCTGACCTGTATTAGACAGCAGTATGCTTCTAAAATTATAAGGGATTTGTCATGATATCCATGTTTGTACACCGTAAGGATCCATTTCAGTCATATTCCACTCTGGCAATTAAACTTGTCATGAAAATTTATTCAAAACTTGGAAACTTTCAAAAAGATTATTGGGAGTATTTTCAATATAGTGCTAGGAGTAGGTCACTCTTCCTGAGAATTATCTGATTTTATTGGACTTGCACCTTCATTTGAATGCAAATGTACTATTTATTAGAATATTTTGTAATTCTGTAATATTAGAGATTAATTTTTAGAAACTTATGGCCATACATGATTCTTGTCTAAGAGTGTTGCAAATGATTCTTCAAAAATAGCAGTCTAAATGATTTCTGGTCAGGAGGAAAAGTCACCAAAAGTTTCTTGTCTAGTAGATATTAACCATTAAACACTCCTATATCTATTAGAAATTTATTCCTACATTTCTTTAACTGAGAAACTATAAAAATTCCTATACTTAAAATTCTTCACACCAGCTTTAATATCTTACTTGTTCTTTCATTAGAGCTAAATAAAACTTTGAAATGTTCGTTTTATATTGTTATGAAAGTCATGTTTTAACTTTTTGAAAATTATACTTTAGCACTCTAACAAAAGTCTTCGACTAATAAAATAGCCCTCCAGTGATGAGAGCAGGAACAAAAGGCTGATCACAGGAACACAGACTAAGCTGGCAGGCGATAGAAAATACTCAAATTAGAAAGCAAGTAAGAAAGCTACAGAATTAAACAAAGAGGAAATAATGGAACCCAGTGTCTTAGGGCAATACGAATTCTCTGGAGTTCTTGGAGTTCTCTGGCAGCAAAATGGTGAACAAGGAAGGCAAGCTTCTCATGTATGACACTGATAAAGAACAGCAAGGTGGTTTGCTATATACTTTCAAGTAATGTTTTGAAAAAACACATAAAAAAGAAGAGCACAGAAGAGGAACATAAATGGATTATTTCTAAGTAAATATGAAACATTTCCAGGAAATAGCATATTAAGAGTTTAAGAGCACAAGTTGTAGAGAACTGGGTTCAAATCCTGTTATCTTATTTACCAGATTTTTTACAAAATTTAAACAAGTTACTTAAATTCTCTGGGTCTGCGCTTTCTTATTTCCAAATAGAGGATAATGAACTACCTACTTCTTATATTTGAGATGAATATTAAATTTGAAAGTATATATGAAACACTTAGCATAGTGTCATGCACATACTAAATAAACTAACTTGATAAATGCTAGCCCTTATTATTTTTAATGATGTGGGAAATTTTTGAAATGTAATAGATAATCTATAGTACATTAAAGACAAGAAGCCATCAAACTTAAAATATTAATATTGTGATCTTATTGTACATAGAGGCTAGTGGATCCTGGACATAACTGGATTGCACTGATCCTAAGACAGACACAGAAACTGATGCAAAGTCTACTCTGAATAAAGGTATTCAAGAAAGTAATTATGATCCAGATACAAGATTGCAGTACTCCAATGAAATCCAGATAGGATAAGAATAGTGTGAGACATACCAGAACAGATCCAGAAAAATCTAGCCACGTCAAAAAGAAGTAAAATTGAATAAGACCAGAGTAAAGCATTCAGATTGACTAAGGATGCTTTTTCTATCTCTAATAAATGATAGGTTTATATCTAAATCTTTCTAACATTTTAAGTTTTTAACCTATAATTGTGCTTCTGCTCATTGTATAGGAAAAATATATGTCATGCTATCATGCCGCTATAAGTTCAGTCACCTATTTCTAGTTCTTGATATTGTCTTCAAAAAATACCATTCTGAACATAATCTGTTATCACAGTAGGAAGATCAGTGAAAAAATCCATATGGAAAGGTTTGAGAACAATTGGAGGATTAAAGAATTAGGGAAGTAGCAAAGAGTACAGAATATAAATTTCTGTTCTCACTACACATTCCATCTTTTTATAAATCATAAAGTGACAATGTCGGAAGTACCTCATTTATTCCTCTACTCTCAGCCAAAATCTAATCTCAAGAAAAACATGAGATTAACTGTTCATTTCTAACTGAATGAGATTTAGGATAAAAGAAATAAATAGAAAAATCCCCTGAAGATTCTCTCTATTGGCTTGACATCATTAGGATTTTCTCAGTCTGTATTGTGCCAAACATTCAGCTCCATAAAATATACATGTTTGAATACAATGCTCCAAAGAAGTAAAACACATAATTCACTATCACTCTAAGCACTTTTTTCAAAACTAATGGAAATACCAAGAATCTTAGCTTGGGTCCTCTTCCCATCTCTTACTTATTTTGCTTCATATAAAGTAGAAGAAAACATGTTAATTTTGGAGCTACTTAGGCCTTAAACTGAAAAAAAGAACTGTTGTGGCCAATGCATTGAAACTATAATAATCAGTGTTCCTGAGAGCCAAGTGGCATGATGGGATCTCCACAGAATGAAAGGAGAATATCTATGATGATCTAAGGGATTTCTTTCCAAGGTCTTTTAGCATATCACAGAGGAATATAAGACATTCCTCTAACATTCTCTTTCCCATCTTTGAATACTGCTAGGTTTCTTTAATATTTTAAATATGTAATATTTTACAGTTTCTCTTCAGATATTTTTAATATTTCTATGTGAAAATGAGAATGAAAAGGTTACTGAGGTAGGGTGAAAAAAAGGAGTGTTAAGATAATAACTCAGACTTATTTCATTCTTAATAGTAAATACCCTAAACAAATAATAAAAGTCATATTGTGTAATCGATACTGAATAGCACATTTGGAAAACCATTAATTCTGATCTTTGTAAAATCTGAAGGGAATACATAAGAAAATAAAAACCTTTAAAAACAAGATGACTGATGACCATAAAATTAAACTGGTTTCAGAAATTACATTAATTTGATGACTATTTTTAAAACAAGTCCCCACTCTATTTAAATATGAGCCTTCCCTTTCATGACAGCAATTCTTGGAAAGACTAAAACAATTTAATTGAAATTGTTCTTATTTTCAGAGTTGGCTTTAAAGTAACTTGGAGAGTAATTTTCTAATTAAAAGATTAATAAAACCCCCAACCACAATTGGCCAGAAAAAGAAACATGACATGATTTCTTGCCATTTAAATATCATGTTTTTGACTATCAGATCTGAAAGTAATACAGTTGAGTAAAATATTTGAGCATATTGTTCATACATAGCCACTTTTGCTCATTATTTAAGTGGTAATGTCCTCTGATGTTAGTGAGTAGCTGAGGCTTTCTTTTGCTCTCTTAATGTGTCTATTGAGTTTTTTTTAACAGAGAAGGAAGAAAAAATCAAGGATTTAATGGGGGAGGGGGAGACTAATATCCAGACAGCAGCTGCAGAAGATAATGGATGGACTAACTTTTTTCATTTTTAATCACATGGACTAGATAAATAATTTAAAAACCTTAAATATATAATGCTTTCAAAGAAGGGAAATGGACCAGGTTTCTGAAGATATTGACTTTCAAAGTGCTATATGGAGTGGCAAAGTATTAAATTTTTAAATATTCTGATCCTAATCTTTACATTACAGACTATCTGTGTATTGATTGGAGCAGTGTGTTTTCTTTCTTCTACCGAAGACCATTTACAGATATCACTAGCTGTCATTCTGGGAAATGCATTATTGCACTATCATTATCTCCCCACAGAATCAGAATCTTCAAAGTTTGTTTTATAAGTTTTTTTAAACATATAAATATTGATGTGTGGTTCTAATTTTCATAAAGAAAAATTTCCTGTATATTTATTTTTTACTGGAGTTGATTAAGTATTATGATGATTATCCAACTCTGAATTTGAATATCGAAATTGGAAATCTGCTGTTGTTAGAACTTCCTTATGAGTACAATGCAAAATCTGTTAACTTTTATAAGGATAGAGCGGTGACTCTAAATCATTAGGTCAGCCCCCAAATGAAAAGAGATGAGCAAATTCATAACAAGCTCTCCCTCTGTGTTGCTATTAGAAAGTGAGGATTTACTATGAAAGCATTTATTGATTTATGTGATAAACACTATATACACATTTGTCTTCAATTGCTCAGAAATTTTATTCTTTAATAAGAGTTCCAATTAATGTATCTCCAACTACTTATAGTATTGATGACCACACAATGTGTAAGCCTGCTCTGTCAGTAAGTATGCCTACAAACAGGAAAGTCAATGGATTAACTTCTTTTTTTCCTTTGCACAAAACACAGATACTATGGAAAATGTCACAATAAGGCTGCTTTATTGCATAATTATTAACTTAAAATAGTATTAATTCATCCTTAGCTAATGCTAAAATAAGTGGTATTTCAGTGAGTATCACTCCTTCCATATGATAAAAAAATATATAAATTAGATGAAAGGAAATAAAAGTGGGAAGAGCAACTTTTACACATATAGGCACATTGAAAAACTTCCAGAAACTATGTTTGGGGCCAGTGAGGTCACAAGAATTCTACTGTTAAAACAATAAATTTGTTTATTTTGTCTTTTATTAAATCATTATTATCAACTAAGATTTTGCTCTCCCTTGTTCCAGTCCTGACTCTAACCTCATATCATTAAGTTTGCCTGTGATCTCAGATTTCAGCTCTATCATAAGACCTCCAGGGCAGCTTTCCTCATTCTTTACTTGATAATAAGCAACTCCTAACTCCATGTAATCCTTCCTTAGGATATTCATCACTGTTTCAAGGCCATGTTTACTTCTGTTATTCTTATATTATCTGCTTCACTCCCTGGACTGTAAGCTAAAATGAGGGCCAGAAAATGTCTCACCCACCTCCTCTCACCCCAATCAACCTTGTCATTGAGTCAAGCAAATTTGTTGGATAAATGAACAAATAAATGATGAAGTAAAGCAATGAAACTGTGATTCTCAAAGACAAATAATGAACACTTAAGTCTTTCTACAGTTCTTGCAAAGACAGATTAGCATAACAGCTCAGATGAAAGTGATATCTCTTGGCAAATCTGTAATTTTATAGATTGGGAAACATCTTGAAAGCTTAAACAAATGGCTAGTGGCAAAGATTCTTTGCACATTGCACTATGCATCGATGTCAGTTTATTTGTGAACTTAAGATTTCATCATAAAAGAATTTATTAATTCTTGTCATAATACTATGTGCATATGTCTTCAATTATTCAAAAAGACTTCATTCTTTAAGAAGTACTCCAGGTAACACATCCCCCAAATGCTTGTAGTGCTGACGATAAAATGAGGTGTAAGTACATTATGTCTTGAAATGTGCATATAAACCCGTGGTAAAGATACTTTAAATACTGTGTAGTTTTTATCCAGTACAAAAGAAGATGTTTATTCATCAAAGCCTTAAATGTCTCAAAGTTGTATTATCTTTGCAATCTTCTTTTCTATATGCTACTATGACACATAAAGACCACAGTACCCTGATGACAGATCTAAAAATTTCATATATTTTAATATATGCTGCTACCTGATATTGTGCCATCTTATACATTTGAAATAAATGCTTCATCTCTCTCTGCTAGGAGGTGATTTTACCCTGAAAGGCATCATTTTATGAATTCAATAGTAAATATTACAGGAGGCCTATACAAAGCCTTGGGAGCTTTTATTGACCTATCCTTGAATCATCAAACAAGAGAATATCTTAACCATTACATAAGCAAGTAATGGTCCATATGCTGAGGTATTAATGAATCCAGGACAGGACTAATGAGAATGTTAAAGTTTAATCATCTCTAACTCTTTACTTTAGTTCCTTTCATTCCGATTTTTCTGTGGATGCTGAGTGTAGCAGAATGCTAAAGTGATAGGCTGAGCTGATTTAGAAATATAGAGAGCAATATAAAGAAACATGAAAAGTTGTAATAGGAGCTTGGCAATTCACCAACTATCCTTTACCTTAGGAAAAAGCAGAATGCTGGCAGGTCTACTATGGAAGTCATTGTCTATAAGAGTATTTTCATTTTTTCAGATTAAAAAAAGAGAAAGAAAGAGAGTGGAATATTATACTCTCTCTCAAATACCAGCTATGTACAGACATTAGCTGCATGCCTAATCAGAATCTCATATTGCATTTTAAGGTCATTTTCCTGTCTGGTTTTTGTCTGCATTTCCTGAATATATTAACTTCTATATTGATTTTTCTAATTTATGTGATTTTGTATCAAACTGTGACAATGCATTTTAAGGCATTTTAGGCTATATTCTTATTTATAAGAAGAATTACATAAATCTTATCTTTTCTGTAGGTATCTTAATAATATAGTTCAGCATTCTGTAATTATTTCCATTGTTAAAGAAATCTTTTTTTTTTCTTCTTTTGTGACTGATTCTTCATCCAAATACCAATTTAGTTCTTTCTCTATATAGCTAAATATAAACATGGGGAATATGAAAGAATGCCCTTGTCATCCACACTAAAAACAAACAAACAAAAAAACTTCACATCCCTGCACTTGTGGTAAATGAGCTGTTTGAGATGGTGCATGCTGGAGACTTGGAAGATATATTAAAATGTAAATAAAAGCATAATACATTATAAAATATAATGAAGTTGACTACATAATTTGTGAGGTCCAGTACAAAATGAAAATGTGGGCCTCGTATTCAAAAATTATAAATTTCAAGATGGTAACAGCCAAATATTAAACCAAGCAGACCTTCCTAAGTACAGGGTGCTGGGTGACTGACCTGTTACAGACCATTGTAGCTGGCCCTAAATATAACTATCATTTTATATTAACTACTAAGGATGATTTCCTTAATATGCATTATTTTTGAGGTAATAGGGTATTTATGACTCTAAAGGAAGTTCTCTTTGGTTAAAGTTGGTTTTTATCTGTTTGATATTTAAACTATTCAGATGATACTGGCAACTTTAATATTTGATTACTAGACTGATTGATTGAAATAGGTACAAGTAGTATTTTAAAAACTTCATAAATATTAAGTTTAAGATCCTTCTCAGAGAAAGTAATAGAAATGTCAGAGAAGTTTGAGGCTTTATGATACTTAATTGTTTTATACTGATGGACTATGAACATATAAATAATTAAAGGACAAAAACAGCATAAATTAAATTTTTATTTGAACCTAAATAATGAATTTCATGAGAGCTGTTGATTTGAAAATAATTTGTGTTTATTTGTCAGTGGAAGCAAGGAGGAAAAAAAGATTTTTTTAAGTACAAAAAGTTAAAAGCAACAGCTCAATGCAATGTATACTTAGAAGTGGCTTTCCTTCTCTATTCTTGCTATAATATTTTGTGCTTTAAACTTAAATGTGAAGTTTGATCGCTAATAGATTTGTTTATATAAACATAATAGTGATGTGAGGATATTGAATGATATAGCGCAGCTTTGTCCCTTATTTAATGGTGACATTATGAGACCTGAGGTTACTGCGCATCTTTAGTAAATCACACTATGGCTGACTTCAGAAGAGAATGAATTCCATTTCCAATGTTAAAACTGTGCCTTAGAACTTTCTTGAAAGGAAGATTTCATGTAGAGTCACAGAATTAGCACAATAATAAGTCATTGAGAGATTCTGGGTGTTCAAAGTTCATGTGCCTGATGCCTCCAAAGGCTAAAACTCAAAACATCAGAGTTTTGGAGTAACGAAAGGTTTATTGATTGAGAAAGTGCCAACCAAGAAGATGAGACACCTAATCTTCAAATCTATCTTCTGAAAGTCCAGAGTTTGGACTTCTTTTATGTCAAAGGAAAGGAGAATGAGAGAGGAAAGATGTGACTAATGATCACAAACATCTGGGTGACAAGAGGAGTCCAAGGAAGATTGTATTTAGTCTGTTGTCCCTACTTGATGTGAGTCCAGTCATGAGGTTCTTGCAAATCTTTCATAAACAATACATATTTCCTTTATCTACTCTGGAGAGGCACTTACTTTCTGGTAAGGTGTTGCTTTTGTAAAACTCAGGTTACAAGCAGAATTTCTCTGATAATTACCATATCTATATGAGAGACTAAAGAGAAGCTATTAGCCTGAATGTCATAGGAAAAAAAAGAAGGCTTGAACAAGATGGAGTCACAGTGGTCAAGCATTTCACTCTGTTACAAGGATAACAATGCATTTAACAGTGAAGTGTTTTACAATTCCCAAAAGTCTAATCTTAAAGCCTGTTGCTATTCATTTAGGATTTAAAAAATCATTTTACATAAAATGATCTGGCTTTCAATCAGCAAGATTTCAAATTTAAATACAAAGGAAGGTGCATTCTTTGTTTTAAGAGTCTTTGTGATGGAACAAGTACAGAACATGCTCAGCAGGAGTGAATCAATATATTTAATCCATTTCTGGGAAAACTATGCTTGGATGAGTGGGAAAAGGAAATAAGCCTTAAAATTATAACTGACTCCTTGGAATTATTGAAATTGATCACTAATAATTATATGTAATGCAAGTAAAAAAAAATCTGACCTCTATCTTCAAAGTTGTAAATGTCTGTTAGAAGATCCATTTCTTAATTACTATCATGTCTCAACTTACTTATCTGACCAAGAGACTAAAGTTAAATTCATTGATAAACCACTCAACAAATTGGTTGACCAAGGTTACTATGCTTGAAAAGAAGCATTTTAATTTAGAAAACTACTAGAAACAATAAGCAAACACAGTAAAGTCTCTGGATACAAAATCAACGTTCAAAAATCCACAGTGTTCCTATACTCTAATAATGAAGTGTCAGAAAAAGAAGTGGAAAAATCATTCTTTTTGCAATTGTAACAAAAAGAATAAAATACCTAGGAATAAATTTAACAAAACATGTGAAGGACCTATATAATGAAAACAAGACACTATTATAAGAAATCGACAAGACACTATTATAAAACACTATTATAAGAAATCGAAGAAGAAACAAAGAAAAGGAAAGATATTTCATATTCTTGGATTGGAAGAATCAACATAGTTTAAATGACCATATTACCTAAAGAATTGTACAGATTTAATGCAATCCCCATCAAAATCCCATCAGCATTTTTTTAAAAAATAGAACAAAAAATCATCGGTTTTGTAGGGAAGCACAAAAGACCCTGAATTTCCAAAGCCATCCTCAGAAAAAAGAATGAGACTGGAGGCATCACTCTGCCCGACTTCAAATGATACTACAAAGCGACAGTAATCAAAATGGCATGGTATTGTCAGCAAAACAGACACACGGACCAGTGGAACAGAATCGAGAGTCCAGAAGTAAATCCATATTTATATGGGCAAATAATTTTTGACAAAAAAAGCTAAAAACATACAGTGAAGAAACGAAAGTCTCTTCAATAAATGGTGCTGGGAAAACTGGAAAGCCACCTGCAAAAGAATGAAACTAGTCTGTTGTCTATCCCCACACACCACAATTAACTCAAAATGGATTAAGGACTTGAATATGAGACGCGAAACAATAAAACGTATAGAAGAAAACATAGGAACAAAACTCAAGAACCTTGGACTTAAGGAAGATTTTATGAATTTGACCTCAAAAGCAAGGAAAGTAAAAGCTAAAACAAGTGAATGAGAATGCATCAAACTAAAAAGCTTCTGCTCCTCAAAAAAAACCGTCAAGGTAAAGAGAGAACTATCCGAATGAGAAACTATGTTTGCAAGCAACACTTCAGATAAGGGCCTAATATCCAAAATATACAAAGAACTCATACAACTCAATAACAACAAAAACAAATGATGTAATCAAAAATAAGTAGAGGATTATGAACAGACATTTCTCCCTAGAGGACATACAAATGGCCAACAAATATTTGAAAAGATGCTCAACATTACTAGCTATTAGGGAAATGAACATCGAAACCACAATGAGATACCATCTCACACCATTTTGCATAGCTATAATTAACAGGACATGTAATAACAAATGTTGGAGAGGATGCAGAATAAAAGGAACCCTCATACACTGCTAGTGAGACTGCAAATTGGTACAGCCACTATGGAAAACAGTATGGCAATTCCTCAAAAAGCTAAGAATTGATCTACCATATGATCCAGCAATCTCACTACTGGGTATTTACCCCAAAGACTTGAAAACCCATTTCCGAAAACATATCTGCACACTGATGTTCATAGCAGCATTATTCACAGTGGCGAGGACATGGAAGTAACCCAAGTGTCCTACGATAGATGATTGGCTAAAGAAGCTGTGATACATATATACAATGGAATATTACTCAGCCATAAGAAGAGATAAAGCACTGCCATTTGTGACAACATGGATGGAACTCGAGATAATCATGCTAAGCGAAATAAGCCAGACAGAAAAGGTCGAAAATCATATGATATCATTTATATGAGGGATATAAATCTAAAAGCAACAAAGGAATAGGACAAACAAACAGAGTTTCATGGACATGGACTATAGACTAGTGGTTACCAGAGGGTAGGGGGTGGAGGAGGTGGGGGTAGATAGACGGTTAAAGAGGGTCAAATATAGAGGGGGTAAGGAGAGGGTGAAGTAGGTAAAGGGCATCAAATATATGGTAGCTGAAGGAAACTGGACTTTGAGTGGTAAACACACAATAGAATATTAGAATAGGATAGATGTC
>NW_011888934.1:2460247-2471984 GCF_000151845.1 Pteropus vampyrus | reverse complement strand
AAAATAACTTTCCTGATACACTGTTTTTAATTTATAAGAACAACCCTGCGTTGTGAGAAAATTCTCTGTTGGACTGTCACATTTTTGCACACCTTGCAAATAAAGATCTGAATTGCCTTTGTTCCAAACTAACTTTTGAATGATGTTTGTTTATCAGTGAATGACCTTGGAAGATAGAAATAGTGACTTCCTCCAGAAGAGAGGACAAGTTTAGGTAAAGCTTCCACAGCAAAGGGAAGCATACTTACCCCCATTAACACAGTCTCTTTCCCTTAGCTCAAGGTTCTGCTATAATGGCAGCCCTCTTTGTCTTATCTCTCGGGAAATGGAGTTAAGAGATCTAGCAAAAGACAATATGCTGATACTGCCTCTGCTGTTAATATTGTGAGTCCTGAAGGCCTTTGTCTCTGACCCAAGATTCTCATGGCTCCTGCCAGCATTCATGAAACAGTGTTTGGTAGGCTAACTTGCTAGCTTGGAAGTAGGGTGTTTTTGTCTCTCAGGGTATCATAAAACACACCACAGGCTTGGTAGCTTAAACCATGTGAATTCATACGAATATAATTTTCCTCACAGTTTTAGCGGCTAGAAGTCCAAGATAAGGTTTCAGCAGGGTTGGTTTCTGGTAAAGCCTTCTTGCATTTGCAGATGACCACTTTCTTACTATGTATTTACATGGCCTTTTCCCTGTCCATGTGCATTTCTGATGACTCTTCCCCTTCTTATAAGGACACTAGTCCTATTGGATTAGGGCTCTATACTTAAGACCTCTTTTAACCTTAATTATCTCCTTAAAGGCCCTATTTCCAAATACTGGGGGAGAGAGGTTCAACATACAAAATGTGTGTTTGTGGGGGTTACAAGTCAGTTAATAACATAGGATAAAATCTTGAATACTTCACAGTTCTTGACACCATGTGAATATTTCAAAACATCTCAGTATTGTCCAATATTTCTCTACATTTTCATCAGGAGGGTTTTTTTTGTTATATAATTTATATATTGACATCAATTCTAACACGTGAAGGATTATTGCATCAAAACTATTTGGAAAGTGGCAATTAAAAATTACAAATTAAACAAATAAAGTAAAATGATAAAATATTCTTAATTTTAAGAACAATTCAAATTAATTATACATTAATAAATGTTTATATTTATGTAACAATATGCCATTATAATTAAGGTATATGATATACCTTACATCTACTATAAATAACTTACTAGTCATGATATTTCCAATTTGAATTCTTAGGGTAGCCTTACAAAAATAATAGGGGTAAAATGTAGGGCATAACTGATATCAAAGCTGAGATTATAAAACTTTCAAAAGTTCATATAGGAAGTCAGTATTAAATTTATGAATTAAAATTCGATATACTGTCTGCTAGTTTAGCAATTTATTCATTAAACCACTCACTACTAGATACAATAATATCCTGCTAACATTAGAATGATTCTCCAATACACTTGTAATAGAGACAGTTGTAGAATGTCAATGAATAGTGTAACATTTCAATAACTAATTTTTTGTTTTGTATTTTTTATTGTCTGCTGACTAAAAGCTTCTCCTCACACCACATTATGTCTCTCTCAACATGCTCTAGCCATTTTATTTCTCTACACTCAGCTTATTCAGGGTCTTTGCATTTGCTGTTCACTCCACTCAAATGTTTTTCTCCAGACTATTCAGTGACTGGCTTCTACTAACCACTTCTCAGCTGAAATGTCATCCCCTCAGAAAGGCTCATTTGACCAACCCATCTAAAACATATTTCTTCTCTAAAGCAATGAACCTTTATCCCATCATCTTTGATCTATCACTTATCATATCTTAATCATTTCAATCTATAATTATATTATTTGTGCACTTATTGACTTATTTATTAACTTTCTTATTAAGGTCAGGGAACTTCTGCTTTGTGCACTGCTATGGAACTAGGATGTAAAACAATTCTAGGCATATATTTGTTGAATAAATTAATGAATGCTTTTATTAAATCCTAACAACAACCTTCAAATAGGTATTAATACTTATTTTTAGATGAGGAAAATTAGGTTCAGTCAACTGCTCAACGTCACAAAAACTGTAAATTCTAGAGCTCTAGTTAAAAGCCATATCTGACAAAACTTTAGAGGTCGTAGAGCTAACTCCTATGCTTTTAGAGTCTTCCCTCCTATAAACCAGAACTCAGCTCCTTTTCCTCTTCCCCAGAAAGAATCCTCTTTCAACTCATATTGTTTTGGGAAATACACTCAATCAAAGGAGAAATAGAAGTGAGGCTTTTTCTCAGACCTCCTGTAGCAAGCATTGAAAATCTTCATAGGCTGGTTATTGTCTCCCTTCTTCACGTGATGCAGTTCTTCTTCCTTCTCCTCTTCTTCATTATTACTCACAGTAATTCAGGCCTTTCTAGCTTCTCCTTCCATAAACATCCACTGTGGCAATCAGCAAAGAGCTCTCCTAAAATAAGGATTTCTTCTCTCAATTCAAGTCCATGTGAGGCTTTTAAGGAAAAATGTGTTTTTCTGTCTTGCTTTGACATTGTTATAAGTATATAAGTGTTTCATTGCAGCATTCTCATTCCAGAGAGTTTAATAACTGAAAGAACAAAAGAGAAAGGGAGTCCTACCTATACATAGGTCTGTAATATAGAAGCCAAGAGCAATACAACATTTGCTAAGGTAATATCTCCTCCATCTAGGACAGAAATTCTAGATATATTGGGAGGTTTTATGCTAAATACGCCCTAGGGTATGAATTTTTTTGGCTTTTAAATGGCATAATCAGGCTTTTAATGAAATATTTCAATATGAAGTCATAGTAGTTGATGATCACACTGTAAATGATTCCAAAAGTACTTGCTCTTAAATAGTATATTTCATATACTTTGTCCTTGCTTTTCTCATGACCCAAAGAGGGGAGTTCCCATCGTGTGATTACTAAAGCTGTCTTGAATTAATAGTCATGGTTCTGTGTCTTGCCTCCACATATAAACACTACGAAATAAGATTCATTTTAGAGAAAATGAAACTCAATAAGAAAAAAAAAAAAGAAAACAAGACCAACAAAATGGTACATATATTTATAACTGCACAACCAAGCTTATGGCATAATGCATTACAGTTCCACAAACAATCAATACAAATTATTGGATATAAAATTACTTTTTGATGACCACTGTGAAAATACAAGCTGTTCAAGTCATTCCTCACACTACTATTGATTTCACTCTACTTTTTCTATTGCATTTTTAAAGCACTTGATGTCAATTTTTAAGTTCTCTAGACTATAGTAAAGTACTAAGCACATTCATGTACACTGGAATTTTCTAAGGGATATTATGGAAGAAGGTATTCTTGAGTGGTCCTGAAATTATCCCAGTATTTTAAGATTTGCAGTAATTTATTTTATCATTTTTTTCTATAGATGTTTTTATCTTAGAGTAACACTTACTGGCTGACAAGTTCTCATGAAGATGGTAATGTTATCTGTCAACCATGAAATTACGCACAATTGTCACGTTTAAATATAAGATTATCTGCATTTTAAACTTCTAATTGTTTATCAATTAGTATTTAATATTAATTCAGGATATTTAGAATGAAATGTAGTTGCCTCTGTGACCAAATGTTAATAATGCTAATAACTTTTTAACGAGATCTTTTAGGATGGGCTTCTTAAAAAACAGACTCAGAAATTAAGATAACGTATGCACAAATTTTATCAGGGAGGGCAGTAGGTTAAAACATCTGGCAAGTAGTGAAAAAAGCAGAATTGGATGAGGGAAAATTTGGATTGTCAGCCATTGCAACGGAAGCTTCAACTGATCCCAGTGAGAGTTCTGAAGCTAGGAAAACTCTTCAGATCTGGTTGAAATTAAAGAGGTGAGGGCATGTATCATTACATCAATTAGTCTTTAGATGCAAGCCAACCCAGGGAGAAGGGAGAATATGGAAAGGCAGCTCCTTTCAGCCAAGGTCAATTTTGTAGAATAACAACGAAAAAATGAGTGCCTCCATCCTGAAAGGACAACCTGGAGGCTGTGCCACAACATACACTATAGGTATTATGGGAGTACTTTCATGTAATGAGACCATGCAGCCTAGAATTATTTGCATATGAGAGCTTGCCAACTTCCCAACCATTCATATCTTGCCTCTCTCTTGATGCCCAAATACTCTGAAAAATATTTCTACTTAGCTCTCTCATTCTTTCCATTATTTATCCCTCCCCTAGCTTACACTTCTATTTGAATTTCTGTTTGTTTTTCTACCTATTTCAGCATTACAATTTGATTCCCACACATCCAGTAAAATTAAACCAAAAATTAGGCAAAACCATGGTCTTTGAACTTTTTGCTTGGGTAAATACTAAAATAACTTTCAAAACAATCACAAGCCTCTCACATATTTTAGGTTGATTTTTATAATTTTTATAATTAATTTAAATATGTGTAAAGAATACAATGTGTGATGAATTTTAAATATTGGAAATTATAAAATTATGTTTCATCATTTTAAGGTATTGCATAGCATTTAAAAATCATATAACTCACAATTATATGCTCTTTCTTTTACTTTTTGAACTCGCCTATTATTCCACTTTCTCTATGAGATATTATCTTAATGTGAGATACTGTTATACTTCTAAATTTTTATTATTTATACTATAATACTTACCTGCCCCCCAAATAATATATATATTTAGTATACATTAAGCATATATACACACACACACACACACACACACACACATATATATATATATACTTAAGATACATTTTTAAGCACCTGTATTAACACTTCCCTAAATGTGAAATTTCTTCTGATTTCAGTGGTCATTACTTTATTTGTATAAGTAGTAATAGGCTATTCCTCTGAGAGTTCAGATTTAGAACAAATACATAATAGATCAGTGCAGTGATAAGCAAATCCAATATTAACTGTGCACTTTCTATGTTGTAACTCAGCTTGTTTCAGATATTTATAGCACTTAATCCTATGGTTAAAAGAAACAATCCTAAATTTGCAACATCACTTGGGTTCTGTCTATAAAATGTAAATACAACCGGTTGATTGAAGTGTCCAGATGTTTTAATGTGATATAAAAACATCCTCAGACTACCAAGTACTTCACAGTAATAACTGTACTTTAAATAGCTGATAGAATTATTTTATTGTTGACAGCGCTTGAACCTAATTTGGGTGGAGTATTGTTCTCTTGGAATAAAACTATCTGCAGATTCATTTTTATCGAAGAATATAATAAAATGCAGTCACGCCTCCAGCTGCTTCTTATTGAAACTCTGTTTGTAAAGTCTGTAGATGTAAAACTTTCATATCTACACTGGCTATGAAACTACCAGAATTCTTTTATATCTCTGCCACTGACCAATTGAGTGACCCAGAACAAATCATACTATGACTCTGGCCTCAGTTCTTTTATCTATAAAATTCAGACATTAGTGAGGTCATCACCAAAGCCCTTTTCCACTGAGCAAAACATTGACTTGTGCCATGAATTTTGATTCTCTGACAGATAAAACTGGTCACTGCCCTGCTTTTAGTCTCTTCTGGGTCTTCGTAGCACAACATAACCTGTTCTAGTGCACACAGACTTCACCTGTCATTAGTAGCTTCTTAAATTTGATTAAGTCAAAGAGAAAGAGAAAGTGGATCATTCATATTTTTTGCTTCTTTCCTGTGTACCTTTTCTTCCCCATTTTAATTCCATCATACATCATTTTCTTATAAGCATGACTGGTAAGCAAGAATACAGTCACTCAGAGACACATATCTGAGCTATCATGTTAGTAATAATAATTCCTAACATCTATGAAGCAAAGATTATGTCAGACAATTTGCAATATAACAATCCTATGAAATATGAATTATTATCTCCATTTTTACTAATGAACAATCTAAGTCCCAGAGGGATTTATAAATACTGGTAAGTAACAGGGTCAGTATTGGAAGATATTTGGAGATTTTTAATGTCTCTGCAATAATGTTTCTAAAGGCAACACAGAACCTAGGATTAATGAACAGAGGCTTTTCTGTGTGAACTTCCTTAAAGCTAATCTGGCTTCCTAGTAGAAGTCAGAAGAGTACTATCTAGCAAGAGACAAAATCCTCCTGTGAGCCAACCACTTCTTTGTTAGTGTCTGTGTACCTTTTGTTGGAGCTCTGCCTTGTGTTCCTGACAACACATCTAGTATTTATGATGTAATATGAAACAGCAAGAGGAAGAAGAGTAAGATCAGGGAGTTTGGAAGCAGCAGCATTACTGCCAATATAGTAGCCATAAAATTTCATCTTGTATCACTAGCAATCATTTTAAGAAAGTATTGTAATTTTTCTGAAGCAAAATTTATTGATATTTCCAAAAGTGTACCATCAGTTGTACTTGCTCAGGACAGTTTTATTTTAAAATGAAGCTCATTTATAGTAAAGGAGTGTGTGAGAGTCTACTTTTGATAGGAATCTCAAAGGAGAGGGAACAAGGAATGAACCGGTTCTAGAATAGGGCGAGCTCTCAGAACTATCACTAAAATAAATGATAACAGAGCACTTAGCCGGTCCTCAGTTAAGCTCAGCAACTTTTTTTTTTACGAGAACAATTTTGTCAGACTTCCTGAGAAGAAGGTGAACGTAGCTATGTGATGTATACCTATGTGATGGAAGCAAAACTTTGTTTTCATGAGATTACTTCATTGAAAGAGAAGCAAGGGCAGGCCACAGGATGACTTACTGATAACCCTCTACTTAAGCGGAGAAAAAAAAATTCACACATTAAAGAGAGACTTGAAGGACTTGAAGGATCTCCTTTATTTTTGCAAGATTCCTTAAAAAGAGGTTACTTTTCTTTGAAGTACCTGTTACCCTTGGCATAATTCTCAAGATTCCCTATATCTTTTTACCTGGTGTGAGAACAAGTTTCAAATAGAGTCTGTAATATCTTCATAGATTGCTTTTTGACTGAACAAACACAACTGAGAACTGAAGGCACTCAAAAGTCAGACATATCATTTGGCCACAGACTGAGTCTATGTGGTGAAAACAATTGTCCTTAATATGGAAGATTCTGGTGGTTCATTCCACAAAACACAATTGAATAAGGTCAACATGAGGTCATGGATAAAACAATCAGGGAAAGTCAGGTATTGCACAATACTCAAGATGAACATTGCATTTTGGCATAGCAGTCTTTATACCACAGTTTAAGGCCAACATTTTTGGCTAAGCCATTTTGCCACCATGTATATATTGATGTGTCATAAAAATTATTGAACTTTCATCTTGTTTTCTTACTTAGTAATGTGCAAAATAGATAAATGGTGAGGGATGGTACAGGTGTCAGGACTTTGTGATGTTAAGGGATGCTAGAAAGCTAATAATTGAGTACAGGTTGAGGTGGGGGTTAGATAAGATAGCCATGGATAGACAAAAGCTGTCTGTTATGCACATGATTTCATCATAAAAAAATAACAACACAGAAGATTAGGCACTTAGTTATCTATAACTAACCATATGGACTGTGTCAAGCAAGTCCCCATAAAACACAAATCAAGGATAAAGAATGATCTTGGAGTCATAAAATATGTTTAAAACAAATATCACTTCTGGTTTCAATATGTTTGACTTTTCAGAAGCCACTTAGTGTCTCTGAGTCTCAGGTTTCTTGTCTGTAAAACAGGGATAATAATATCTAACTTGGAGGGGAAGCTTATTCTAAAGATTAAAAATGATATTTGTAAAGTATATAATATGCTGACTGACATCTAGTAAATCCCAAATAAACAATATATATTTAACAGAATATGAAAATAGCTTCAGTGACATAATTATCTTACATTATGGAAAAAAAAGAACGTGAAGCAAGGACAAGATCCATTCTACAATTACAACTGATGGGAATCGGTCATATTTACTGATATCAGTTTGACTGTTATAAAAATGGTCTCATATTAATCAGCTTGTTTGCTTAGCTTATATTGAAAATTTTGATGAAATGTGGAAAATTTATTTGGGGTCAGTCAAAATCTGCAGTTTAATGGAAGAATTTATACAATGATGGTGGTGTCAGTAATGATGATATTGATGATAATAGCACCTACCATTAATTAACAACTTATTATGTCCCTGTCCTTTTCTAAGCATGTTATGTGAATTATCTCATTAATCTTCACAAAATCCCTAAGAATTAGATATTAAAATTATTCCTTATCTTCATGTGAGAGAAAGCAAAGCACTGAGAAATTTAGTAACTTTTTCAAGATTTTCTAGCTAGGAAGCATTAGAGTTGGAATTTAAACCCATTAGTTTGGTAACAGAGAACTTGTGTTCTCAAAAATGATACACTGCTTCCTGGAATTTCCCTAAAGTCTCCTGCTCTTTATCCACTTCCCCCAACTATGAACTTAACTATAAGTAAGTTCTGCTCATTTTAACTTGCATTTTCAGTCTAAATCTACGATACTGTCCTGTACAAGGACTCCTGAAATTGTCTCCTATTGATACCCTTACCTCTCCTCTTGCTCCTAAAAATTGAATGTAGCAAGGATAATAATTAGATATGAAAATCATGCAGAGGAAGAGGAATCTCTTCCAAGAAACTAGGGAGAGAAATTTCACTATAAACTTAGATATGAGCCTGATAAAAGTTATATTAGGGAATGATGGGGTTGAGAAAGTAGAATTAAATAAAGCAAGTTATCTCTTAGAAAGCACTGTTTTCTTCAAACTTCTTCTCCATCTTTCTCACTCTACTCTCTGACTCCACATACTCTTTATTGATATTTCCAAGATTGGATCCAAAGGAGGAAGGCATTAGGGACTAGGAAGTGTAGCATCACACAGCTGGTACAGTTCTAACCTGTTACTGGATCCTTCTGAATGTCAATAGGCAATCGCTACCACTCTACTGGAACATTTTTCTCTTTGGCAAAGACCTTCTACCGAAGCTTCTTCAATGAGGAGCACAACATCTCTGCTGAATGGTCAATATGAGTCTTCCTTAGGCCCAACATTTTAATGGTCCATCAGTCTTCGGAGGATTTTTTGCCCCTTCATAAAGTTATCTTTAGCAAAAGTTATTTCAGGATGACCTCAGCCCAGATCCCATTATGTGTGATATAAGTGGAGCTTTTCCTTTATAAAAATCTCTATAATGTGTCTTTAGTCCACGAGGAACTTAGTTGCTCCTTTTAGTTTAACAGTTATTTGTTAAATACCAATGACTATGCCTTTCGAATGTAGAAGCAACTAAGAAGTTCTGTAAATGATCCCCTTGAAGCCCTTCTAGCATGACTTGGAGTGAGGTGGAAGCAACTTCTTCCACCCAAATCATTATGAGAACACAAAATAAACACAACACAGAAATAAATCTCCTTCTAAAGACTCTTCTTAACTGGCTTCTAAAGATCAGCCACCTTATATGGCTTTTAGTTTACTCCTATGTGTAATGGACTAATACTAGGTTGCCAAAGGGCAGAAACTGTATTTTGTACATGTAGACAAAGTTTAGAAGAAGCAAGGTATAAATAAGGAACACCTAAAGGAATGCAACCATGATCACTTACTATTTTACATGGAGTTAGCTCTGTCTACAAACTCTTACTTCAATACCTACTCCTAGTGGATATTTTTTTTTTTCTTTTCAGCCTTTACTATTTTTCCATGTTTTAACCTCTTCTATTATCTACTAAATTTTCACTAACATAAATCTTGTTTCTCCATCTGCTTTCTTGATTTGGAAAATAATAATGGAAAAAAATAGTTTCAAAGTTCAAAAACTTACCGATATCATCCTTTCCTTGAAAATGTCATTTTACTTCTCTTAGTTTCAAGAAATCTATTTATTAAAATCTATATTCCAGTTGTCCTATTCTCTAACTCCATTTCATTTTTCCTAGTCAAAAGCAAATGAATAGGTCACCAAAACAATCATTTGTACATGCCCAAAATTCAGCATTAGAAACTGAGAAGGGGGCAGAAAATTATAGCATTTTTACATGTTAGATTATATGTCTGTTTTCTCCAAAATGATGAAAAAATGATTTATGGCTATAAACAATATTAGAGAGTAGATTTGAGAAACAAACAAAACAAAACAAAACATAAAACAGACAGTGTTAGTGACCTACATCATTATTATTTAACCTCTTGACTGAAACTCTCTTTCCAAATAATCAAAACACAATTTCTATAAATGTCAATTTCATTAATTATATTGAAATGTGGCATGCATCATTTTATTACAAGTTGAAGTATATTTACCATTGTGTAGATAGTTTGCTTAAAGAGAGTTGGATGCTAAATTTTACTTTCAAATTCATACTCTAAGTAATTTAAATTATTTTAGTAAATAAAGCAATATGCAATTGAGGTTGAGACTTCATTTCATATTTATTGACAACCATATCTCTCTGAGATTTAATTAGTGATACCTATCTTTCACTCACAGATTACTGAACCAAGCAAATAACTGAAAAGCATACCTTTTCATAGAGCTAGCTAGAGCATTTACTTTAATATCAGCCCATCTACCTTACTCGTGTAAAGTACAAAGATCCATCTTTCTCGTTTCTGCTACCTGTTTCATTTCATACAAAGGTTTCACGTTTGCATTCTAATTTTCTAACCTTGAGTGCTGGGGTCTTTCACATATTTAATGAAGTCAGCTAATAAATCTCAGTTCCCCTTGAGTAAGCAATCCTACTGCAGACTCAGCTCTCTCTCTCTTGACTTTCCTGGAGCCCAAATAAGATTTGTGCTCTGACAGGGTGAGCATTTACTTTATCAGAAAGCATATTAAGGTGGGCATGTCTCAGCATAATGTACACCAGAATCAGAGAGGATGACTAATTTGTTCTGCTATTAAGTGGATAATAAAATGATTTAGGCATGTAGATATGAAACAGCCAGTACTTTAGAAATTATATGTAGCATATTTCATCCTAAATCTGGCCAAGTCCAAGAACCTTTTATGTATTAAGTGACATTTACAGGAAAGGCAAAGCTTCATTCAGAACTTAGAAATGTTTACCCAAGATGACTTAAGAAGATAACTAAGAATAATTTAAAAGTACTGTCAGTTATGTGCTATTTGTAAATTTTATTTTATACTAGCCTAGAGTTAGCCAATTTCTTTCATGCTTAAAGGTTATTTATTAAAAATACCACAATATCAGGAAACACATGTAAAACAAAGCAATATGAGTATTTATTAGAATTTTATTCTAAATAGTAACTTGCTGATCACCAAGATAATTGTTAATGTGTATGCATGCATGTGTGTTTATGTGTATATAGAAAACACTAATTAGCCTTAAAAATCTGGCATATGCTTATGAGACAGTCTCTATTAGGATTATAAATTGTTATACTCTTTGAAATAATTGGAAAATATATATCAAAAGCCTTAAAAAATGCAAACATTTTTGAAGTGGTGATTCTAATTTAGAAGTCTAAGTAAATATCCTGAAATATCATCATTGTTCTTTAGATTAAGATGTTTATCACAGAATAATTGATAATTAGAATAATTCTGGAAATATTTGAAATATTTAAAAAGGAGAAATGATTAAATTTTCATACATTCAAAGAATGGAATATCATGCTATAACTAAAAGTTATATTTTTAAAGTTTTAATTTCATGCAGAGAAATACATACACTAAAATTTTAAGTTAAAGAACCAGATACAAAATTATCATATGGGAGCAGTATGGAAA
>NW_011888934.1:2446970-2460197 GCF_000151845.1 Pteropus vampyrus | reverse complement strand
AGAGTTGGATGCTAAATTTTACTTTCAAATTCATACTCTAAGTAATTTAAATTATTTTAGTAAATAAAGCAATATGCAATTGAGGTTGAGACTTCATTTCATATTTATTGACAACCATATCTCTCTGAGATTTAATTAGTGATACCTATCTTTCACTCACAGATTACTGAACCAAGCAAATAACTGAAAAGCATACCTTTTCATAGAGCTAGCTAGAGCATTTACTTTAATATCAGCCCATCTACCTTACTCGTGTAAAGTACAAAGATCCATCTTTCTCGTTTCTGCTACCTGTTTCATTTCATACAAAGGTTTCACGTTTGCATTCTAATTTTCTAACCTTGAGTGCTGGGGTCTTTCACATATTTAATGAAGTCAGCTAATAAATCTCAGTTCCCCTTGAGTAAGCAATCCTACTGCAGACTCAGCTCTCTCTCTCTTGACTTTCCTGGAGCCCAAATAAGATTTGTGCTCTGACAGGGTGAGCATTTACTTTATCAGAAAGCATATTAAGGTGGGCATGTCTCAGCATAATGTACACCAGAATCAGAGAGGATGACTAATTTGTTCTGCTATTAAGTGGATAATAAAATGATTTAGGCATGTAGATATGAAACAGCCAGTACTTTAGAAATTATATGTAGCATATTTCATCCTAAATCTGGCCAAGTCCAAGAACCTTTTATGTATTAAGTGACATTTACAGGAAAGGCAAAGCTTCATTCAGAACTTAGAAATGTTTACCCAAGATGACTTAAGAAGATAACTAAGAATAATTTAAAAGTACTGTCAGTTATGTGCTATTTGTAAATTTTATTTTATACTAGCCTAGAGTTAGCCAATTTCTTTCATGCTTAAAGGTTATTTATTAAAAATACCACAATATCAGGAAACACATGTAAAACAAAGCAATATGAGTATTTATTAGAATTTTATTCTAAATAGTAACTTGCTGATCACCAAGATAATTGTTAATGTGTATGCATGCATGTGTGTTTATGTGTATATAGAAAACACTAATTAGCCTTAAAAATCTGGCATATGCTTATGAGACAGTCTCTATTAGGATTATAAATTGTTATACTCTTTGAAATAATTGGAAAATATATATCAAAAGCCTTAAAAAATGCAAACATTTTTGAAGTGGTGATTCTAATTTAGAAGTCTAAGTAAATATCCTGAAATATCATCATTGTTCTTTAGATTAAGATGTTTATCACAGAATAATTGATAATTAGAATAATTCTGGAAATATTTGAAATATTTAAAAAGGAGAAATGATTAAATTTTCATACATTCAAAGAATGGAATATCATGCTATAACTAAAAGTTATATTTTTAAAGTTTTAATTTCATGCAGAGAAATACATACACTAAAATTTTAAGTTAAAGAACCAGATACAAAATTATCATATGGGAGCAGTATGGAAACCAATCTTTTTTAAATAATTACTTTGTTTATCTCTGGTTGAGAACTTTTTATTCTCTTCTTTAAAGATTTTATATTTATATGTTATAATGCAAATGTGTCTCTTTTGTAATAAAAATATGCTAAAAATAACCATTATGAGTTAATTTGATTAGCATATATAATAACACTATAATGATCACATTCCATTAAATCAAAATATTTATTAAAGCTTTCAAAGATTTTTTTTTGAAAACTGATCAATTATGCAGACTGTGAGAGCCACCACTCTAGAAAAATAGCTTAAAAATTGTAAATAATTTTGCAGACCTACTAAAAAACACCTTAACTCGATGATGGCATGTACTTATGCTGTTTTCAAGAAGCTTTATAAAGAGTTAACATTTAATGTTTCAAGGACAAAATATTTAGACTTTTAAATTAAATTTTCCAGTGATAGTTTCTTCTTTTGGTTTTGTATGGTTGTTCATCACTGTGAAGGTAATCGTATAGTCTTTTTGTATGAAGTACAGTGGCTTCAAAGCAGTCTGAAGGACCAAAACGAATAAGAATCAAACTTCATTCATAAGCTTTGTGAATTATAATTTTGGAAAAAGTAAAATCATGACTCTTGTACAAATATAAAATGAACCATGTCATGGAGTTTCTCTAGCTTTAATTAATGAGAGAAATAATAAGTTGTTAAGACTGGTTCAAATGAGAATTTGACTAGTAGGGATTAATATTCTGTACTGGACAAAATTCATTTTCCTTGCTACAGTTAGGAACCATTTGTATTGTTCTCAGTTTTCCACAACTTTCTCGCCCCCTAAACAATTTAAAATAAACTGAACAATAGTCAGTCATTCAAATAATCAGATATAGCTCTGTAGTCTCTTTTGCTCACTCCCAAGTCCTCAACAATTTTTCCTGACAGCCTTGAGTATTATTTCTCATGGATTTAGGTAGAACACTAAAATTTTTTAGATAAGAAAAAATATACTTTATACCAGAACCAAAATTTATGTCTCCCATAAATGTATTTGAGTTTCATCTTCTATAGTTCATACACTTATTCATCACCACTCTGTGCATCTAGGTTACTGTCATCAACATTTTTCCCTTTTTTCTCTGTAGTTAAAACAGTACATAGAGCCTAATTTAAATAATTGCCTGAGGAATATGGAGAGATCGTCCATACGAAACTAGAATGAAAGCACAGATTGTGGTTTTGAGTGTGTCTGCTTTGTTTCTTGATGCCAAGTGTCTCCTACAGTGACTGGCCTATAGTACATGCCAAATAAACATTTGGGGAATGAAAAAAGATTAATAAATTCTCTTTGTATTATGATACCTTGATCCCTTAGGAAATATACTTTAGAGGATATTACATTTCTTAGAAACTGAGAATAATGCTCTTAATCTCAATTGGTGAGTAAAATATTATTCCAAAAGATTATTCAATCATAGCAAAAGTTGCCACTACAAAAACTACTCTGCAGTAAAGAAGAACCAAAGCAGAGTAAACCTATTTCAAGGTTAGGATTTTTATCAAGGAATAATTCCCTTTACAGGATAAGTTGCCACTAAATTCCCCCACATGTTAGGCTCTAAAAAATGAAGAGCAATTATCTCAAAAAAGGGACCAATAAAAAGAATATAATTTGGGAGGATGAGAGAACAGAGTTAAGAATTTCTAAATGGCAGAAAGTGCTGGAGGAGACAGCTTTCTTTTGTATGGGAGCAAAAAGAGGTGTGGCCCTTGCTGAATTAGAACAGTTATTAATTATTAACAGTTATTAGAACAGTTATTAATCCTATGGCCATTGTGCAACAGAAACAGTATTACATCAAACTGTTAGCATTAATATAACATCAGTAGAAATTCATACCAGGAGTGAGAGACAAAAGCAGTAAAACCAGTAGTATTGATATCCAGAAACTATAGAAATTGGTATCTTTCTTTCTCCAAACATTCTAAATAGAACTCTGAATACAAAACTGAACATATAAAAGATGGATATAAGTGGCTAGTCCAATTTTTAACAAATGGTATAGCTCATAGTCAGATGCCTCTATAATTAGTCCCAAATTATAATTTGTCCCAATTCCTGGTAGTATCTAGCGATATAAGAGCTATATTCATCTTCTCAGATATTCTCCCTGACCTACTTGGTTGAAAAGACTGAATCTGAGAATTTACAGTGACAAGAGCAAAAATACACAGCAGAGTAGTGCAGCTGGGCCACTACTGCTGCATAGGCAGTTGTCTGAGGGCCATAAGTGCTTGTGGTTGCTTCTCTCACCAAACCTAAAACTAGTCATGATCCCCGGGTCACTAAGCATCCACATAAGTAGTAGTGGAAGGAAATCCGAGACTGGAAACTTGAGAAACTGCTAATAAAAGTCTAACCAAGTCAATAATGCATGAAAAACTGCATGTGTTAATTGTTGAGTGCTTTAAATAAATCATAATTTCTGTATCCTTTTATTTTCACGGAGATATTTTTTAAATATCCAGTAGATATGGGTTACACACTCTCCCTGCATCAATGGCTTCTTTCATCTTACATTTTAAAAACATACTGTGGTAAAGAATTGTAAACCAGGATTATTTTCATTATCTATGAGATGTTGAAGCAAACTAATTTCTGGCTAAAACACTTGCTAATATGACCAGTTTTATTCTCACTCCAGCACACATAAGCTGCTTCTTCACAGAATATAATTGCTGCTAAATAGAAAAGACTTCTTAACATTATGGAATTTTCACAAATTCCCAATAAATTAAAAACACGTTATATTTTACTGGGGATAGATATCAGTTTCCCAAACATACAAGTACGAAGCCTATCAAAGCCTAATATTTTTCATATTTTTTAAATTGAATATTCAAAGATGCTCTTCAAATGGCCTTTTAAAATCTTTCCAATTTGTGATTAGATAATACTGGTTCAGCAATTCTCTTCTATTCATGCTACTTTCCTTACAATCCCCAGAAAAATCTTGGCGAAATTCCATATGTCATGACTTACCTCATGCTTCTCACCCTGTATATTATTACATTCTCTCACTGTTCATCTACATTACTTCTTTCATGCTTTTAAAAAATAGATTAATATATCTTTGCGGAAGCATGCAATGACCAATCTCACACCACTCTTATATACGTTTTGATCTCACAGAACTATTTTATGAAGGTAAGGAATTTACTACCATGCCTTTGTTTATAAATCGCCTTGTAATTGATCCCTAAATCATTTCACAGTAATAATAATTATAATAACTCTTCAATAACTACATATTTGAGGTTCTTAATGAATTCTGAGGAAGGAAAAAAAAAGGGAATGAGAGGGAGCAAAAGAGAAAATGAAGAAAAATTCATTTGCTCTTTTTACATCTATAAAAGCCAAATCACTAGTGATAATATTTTTTTAAAAATTCCCAAAACAGCACAGATGCACTGAGAAGAAATGTTTTGGCTACCAAGAATAGTGCTGCAATAAACGTTCATGTACACATTTTTCTGTGGATATATGTTTTCATTTCTTTTGGGTATACATCTAAAATGAAATTTCTGTGTCATATGGTAACTGAATGTTTAACTGTTTGAGGAATACTGGACTATTTTCCAAAGCGATTGCATTATTTTTGAATGCTTATCAGAAATGTATGAGGGCTCTAACTTCATCACACTCTTGCCAATACTTGTTATTATTTATCTTTTTGACTATAACTACTTGTATGTAGTTGCATGTCATTATGGTTTTGATTTGCATTTTTCTGATAGCTAATTATACTGAGCCCCTTTTAATGGGCTTATTACACATCTGTATATCTTCTTTGGAGAAACATCTATTCAGAACATTTTTCCATTATATAATTGGGTTATGTGTCACTTTAATTATTGATCAGGAAGTATTCTTGATATACTCTGGATACAAGTCCTTTATCAGATATATGATTTGCAAATATTTTCTCCCCTTCTGTGAGTTGCCTGTTCACTTTCTTTATTGTACTTTTTGAAGCACAAACATTTTTAACTTTGAAGTTTAATTTATCAATTTTCTCTTCAATTGCTTTTGCTTTTGAAGTCATATCTAAGAAGGTTTTGCCTAATCCAAGGTTGCTAACATTTGCTCCTATGTTTTCCTCTTATAATTCTATAGTTTTAGTGTATTTAGTTTTATCTGATTTTATAGTTTGCATTAAGATTTATGGTCTACTTTGAGTTAATTTTTGATTATGGTATGAAGGAATAGATCTAACTTCATTGTTTAACATGTGGATATGCAGTTTGCTCCAGTATCATTTGTTGAATAACTATTCTTTACCCATTGAATTGTCTTGATGTATTTGGCAAAAATCAATTGACTGAAAATCTGACATAAGATAAAATTTGCATTATGACAAAGATTTTAACCTATATTTGTCTTCCACTTATTAACTGTGTATCCTCGAGCTCTTTACATTTCTTTCTATTTTTTGAATTGTAAAATAGCTATTTTACTACCCCTTCAAAGATTTGCTTGAGGATTACGTGGAATAATATGCCTGAAATCTGTAATAATCCCTATCATGCACAAGTAATCAAAAAATGCTATTTTGGGGGGTGGGGTATGCTTTGATTCACAAACATGATTGGATGAACATAGGGAACTTTAAAAATAGTGAAGCCTGAGTCCACATGTGGGTATTCTTTATACTGGAGCATTGCTTGGACATTGGAATCCCAAAATCTCCCAAGGTGATTCTAATGGGCAGCCAAGTTTGAGACCCACTGATTTTTAGAGGATGCTCTTGGAGTCTGTTAATTTTTTAACAGACTATTAATTCTTCAAAACTTAAAAAGATAGCTTTTCTATGATATTTAACAATATGTAGAACCTAGAATTAAACAGTCTTCACATGTTTATATCTTATTTATGATCACACAATAGTGTGATGTGAACTGTGGAAAATAGAACTCATTCTCACTCTTTAAGAAACTTGTGAAGGAAAGCAGCTTTGAATACTCTTATTTGATTTTCTTTCCTTCCTGTAATCATGTCTCTTATGTTTGCAATTTACTATCTATTTTCTTTCATCTATTCACTTTCTATTGTCTTATGTTTTATCCATTACTTCCTTTATTGTCTCACATGCATTATTTGGCATTAATATTCATTACATTTAATCCCAAAAGACTCCATTGAACTTCCTCCAATCTCCAAATCTTCCTATTCCATATAGTTTTTATAAGCCTATTGTGATGGCAGTGGTAAATTGCATTTTTTAGGTTATTTTTTTAAGCAAACAAAACAAAATAAAAATAACTTTGCTTTTCCAAAACACGTTTTCTCTTCACAAATCACCCTCATTCCTCACTCCAAATAGTCAAATGAAATTCCTAAGAGACTAGTTTTGAAATGCCAATCTGAAAAATAGCTACTGCAATAATGATACCCAACCATGCGCAAAGTCAACAAAGTGCAAAAGCTTTCCTCATGGCAAGTTGAACTCCCTTTGAAATTAATAGGTCTATATTTGCAAAGATATACAATTACATAAAATAAACTATCATTCTCTCATTGGTACCACTAGTCAACCAAATGATTTGTTTTGGATCCACCTTGTTAACTTCTAAGACTGCTGACAATTCACAGAAGGCGACTAGCTAAAATACAAGTCATCTAAGCTCTGTCACAAAGGAAATAATAGGCCATGTGAATTTGCAGGTTTGTGAATTTAGTAATTATTACTACCGAACAATTAGTTAAAATTAATAGAAACTCATATCCCTCAAATTATGTATATGTATCCAAACACACATGTACACATAAAATATTTCCGTTTAAAAAGAATAACAATTCTTTTAAAAGAAATAACTCCTACTTTCTCTAAGTTTTCACTGATGTCATTTTAACCACTCTGACTAAAGTAAAACAAATAGTTTTGAACTGATCTGCTAAATAACTGATTAACCCACTCATTTGGCAAATGGTTATATTTTTATGCAGGCAGACATATTAACAATTAAATTAATTTGCTTCTAAAATACTCATATTATTAGCTAAAATTTGTACTGATGTTTTCTGTAGGAGACTGAATAAATTTTTAATTTTTTATTATGCTTTTTAAAAATTGCCTATAATACTGTCTTTTTTATCAGAAAAAAACATAAATGTTATTCTTTAATGAATAAAAACAATTTTACTCTCTAAAGTATAAATTATATTGGTGGAAAAATTGGCAATAAAAAATTCTTATACCTAATCACAAATAAGATATCATTTTTCTATCTATAGTAGTATATAAATAATTTTCATTTGAAATTTATTTTTATTGAATTGTCTTTTTAGGAATGCAAACACATCCTTATTTAAAGTTCTAAATATTTATAAAAATATTGTATTTAAATTGATTCTGAGTTATATTTCTGTAATATCTATATGGCCATTTCATTTATTTTAAATGTCAATTTTAATCGATAATGAATAATGAGAATCAGTTATAAAGATGAATCTAAAGAATATATTAAAGTTACCTCTAGTTATTTTTATAAGTATGAAGTTTTATTTCTAAGATTTTATTTTGTAACATATTTACAAGGAAAGATAATTCTTTAACTAAAAGAAAGGAGATGAATCAAAACAAAAATACGTTAAACTTTTTCTAACTTTGGAATATATGCTTTTATCATTTGTCTATAATCAATCTAGATTTTTACAATATTATGCCAACCATTTACAGTGATTTACTATTTTTTTTCCCTGCATGGTATTTGAATCTTGAGTGATCATGATCTATTGTGTGAAGATACTGAAGTAGGCATGTAGTTTATGATGCCAAATAACAGACCCAGGTGTATTCTCATTAACATTTAGCTATATCGGGGAAAGTTCATATACACAAATTCAATTTCATATATATTAAGATGACCTGATCATGCATTTAATCTTTATTTAAAAAAAAATTCTGGTTCTAGATACTAAAGTTTCTCGTCTTGATTTAAGCATCTTGATGCTTTTCTGAACAGTGAAACTTTGTTGGTGATTATATCATTGATCAGAATGCTTCAATGAGTAAAGCACTCAATCTAATAATTTACATTTGCTTTCTATTTTCTGTCTGCTCTATATTATATTGCTCTAATTTACTTTAAACATACATATAACTAAAATTACTATTGATGTTTTAAAAGTGTTGTTTATATGCCCACTAATGAATACAGTGATCTAGCTTGCAATAGATTTATGAACTTATCTTAAGCAATTATTTGGTTATAAATAATACAAGAATGTCTTCTCATATATAATTTTTCAATTACTGAACAGTTTATTGCAATCTCATAAGTATGTATATAGATTCTTAGCCATTGAATCATAAAGTAAGAAAAAAGTTAAAATGAAGAAACTTGTAGACATTAAATAAATCTTTTGAAAGCATCCCATATGGTGAAATAATATCAAAAGATTTAGTGCTTCATTTTCTTACGACATATAATATACATAGTCATACATAGTCAATAAATCATCTGGAAATTGAATTCATGTTTATTAAGACCAACTTTTGCATATTTTCAGCCAAGTTTCCCCAATTTATTTTCAAAATATCATAAAGGAATAAAAAATGGTCAGTTATAGGTTTAAAGCATATAGTTACTACATAAAAAAAATAGGAATGATTGTGACATATTAATTTTGAATATTAAGAAATATTAACTTTAGTTACTGAATATAGAATTATGTTTACTTGAACAAATACAATCTTAATTTTGCATACTAAAAATTATTTTTAAAAAGGTAAAAATTAGTTCTTGACTTCTTTTTAATTGTAAAGAATAAATACAAATAAAATATGAAAATTAAAGTTTTGATCCTTAAGATGCATTTTATTTCACATAAGAGATAATCCAGCCTAGACTATCTTAAAAGCAAGAAGAAATTCATTGACTTAGGGATCTGAAGAGTCAAAGAGCAGCCTTGCTTCAGAAGTGCCTTATTCTGTGTTAACTGTTGTCAGTAGTATCCATTTCATTACTTTGTTTGATCTGTGTCACCTTCAACCTCAAGCTGATTAACTCCATGATGGCAAGATGATAGTTGAAATTTGGAGGCCCACATCATCATAGCACTACGCACATTCAAAGCAAAAGTCTCAAGTTCATTCTGTTTTGAGTAGTTTAATAAACTTGAATAAGTCATTATTCCCAGGGAACAATGTGCACTAAATAGCTTTGGTCTAGGACAGGTCTTCCAGAACCAGTCACAGAAACAAGAAACATGAGCTTGGCAATTAGACATTAGGACCAACTTAAATGAGATATGTTTTAAATCTATCTATTACTTGTAACAAAACCACAAGTAATAGATAATAACATACACTTATCTTTTTCTTATAGGTTGACTACCCACTCCTCCAGCACTGAATAGCTGTAAGAGATTTGTTCATTATTCTTGAAATTCATAAGTCCCACAGATATATGTTTAGAAATGCATCTCTTCATTTTTTCTTGTCATTTTGATTTAGCAAGTCTAATCTTTCTCAGTTTAACAAATTATAGTTTTTATTTCATTTGTTATTTCATTTCTATCTGCTCTATTGTCCATTTTTTTATCTTTTTATTAATTGCAGAAATCTCTTTATCATCACTTTTGAGTTCTGAGAGAACTGCTTGAGCACGTTTTTTCTTTTTATTCAATTATTTGGTATTCAATGATATCATAAACACTGTTTGGTAACTACTTCGTTTAAAAAAATATTAACAATTCTGTGTTTTGACTAAAAGTAACCTTTACAGGGTTCATTAAGTCTCCTTGGACTCAATATCCTTTTAAATCTTATTTAAATTATAAAACGATTATGCATGTGTGCAAGAATGTATGTATTTTTTAAATTATCAGTGAAAATGACTCTTCCTTTTTTTGTACAGTTATGTGAATTTTAACACACAGAGATATTCACGTTGCTACCACTGAAGTCAAGACCCTAAACTGTTCCATCAGCACAAAAATATTCCTCCTGCTATTCCTTTATAGTCACACCCTCCCCCAATCCCTATTCTTGGCACTACTCATCAGTCCGCCATCACTACAATTTAGCCTTTTCCAAATGGAACCATTAAGTATGTAAACTTTTGAGACTGGCATTTATCACTCTGCAGAAAGATCTTGCGATCCATCTAAATTGTTGTGTGTGTAGCAATTGTTTGTTCCTTTTTATTATATGGATATACCACAGTTTATCCATTCACTTGCTAAAGGTGAATTATATTTTGGGCAATTTTGCATAGAGCTGCTATAAACATCCATGTATAAGTTTTAGTGTGTCCAGACGTTTTCTTTTCTCTTGGATAAATGCAAAGGAGTGGGATTGCTGGGTCATTTGGTAATCATGAGAAACCACTGTGTAGCTGAAGCATATTGCTTTCTCATCACAAAAAAAAAGAAAATAATTACATTTGACCCATATTCTCATCAATTCTTAGAACTGTCAGTATATTTTTATTTTAACTATTTTAACTATTTTAAATATTTTTATTTTAACTAGAAGGTGTTGTGGCAGTATTTCATTATGATTTTACTTTGAATTTTTCTAATGGTAATGTTATCTTTTCATGTATCTATTTGTCATCCTTATATACTCTTTCGTGAAGTGATGAAGTTTTTCCCATTTTTAATTACGTAGTTTCTAATTGTCAGATTTGAGAGTTTATATATTCTGAAATTCTAGTCCTTTGTGAATTTTTGATTCGTAAATATCTCTCCAAGTCTCTGGCTTGTCTTTTCATTTTCTTAATAGTGTATTTCATAAAGCAAAAGCTTCTAATTTTGATCATACCCAATTATCATTTTTTTTCCTTTTATGAATTGTGCTTTTGGTATCATGACTAAAAGCTCTGCCTAAGACCAGATTTTCTCCTATATTTCCTCCTAAATATTTTATAGTTTTATGTTTTACATTTATATCTGTGATCCATTTTTTTAAGTAACTTTTTGTATAAGGCGAGATGTTTAGGTTTAAATTTTTCTTTTTACTTTCATTTTTATTTTTCATTCGGATGACCAAGTGTTTCAACACCATCTCTCCTTCTCCCAGATCTTTTTTGCAACTTTGTCAAAGATCAAATGGCCATATTTGTGTGAATGTACATCTAGATTCTCTATTCTTTTCTATTTATGTATCTATCCCTTTACCAAAACCACACTCGCTTAATTTTCATCACTATAGTAATTCTTAAAATTGAGTAGTGTGATTTCTCCAACTTTGTTTTTTAGTTTTTTTTAACTGTTCTCATTTCTTTGCCCTTCCATATATCTTTTAGAAGTAGTTTGTCTATATCTGCTTAACTCCTGTTTTTTTTTCTTTTAATTGATATCGCACTGAATTTATAGATTAATTGGGGGAGAATTGATATCTTTTTTATGGTGAGTCTTCCAATCTGAGAATATATATCTTTTCATTTATTTAGGTCTTCTTTTATATAATTTATCAGTATTTGGTAGTCTTTAGTGAAGAGATTCTAAAATTTTATTAAATTTATACTTAAGTATTTCATTTTTATTGGGGCTTTGGTGCTGTATTTTAATTAGTTTTTCGCTCATACGTTGCTACTATATAGATATGACTGTGTGTTGATCTATATTCTATAGCTTTGCTAAACTCATTCATTTGTTCTTACAGTTTTGTTTTTTGTTTTTAGATTTTGGGGGATTTTTACATGGACATTGTATTGTCTGTTAATAGGTACAGTTTTATTTCTTCCTTTCTAATACTTATGCCTTAAAAAAAAATCTTATTTTCCCTCATTGCACTTCTAAAACTTTCAACATAGTAGTGGTGAGGATGGATATTCTTGACTTATTTCCAATCTTAAAGGAAAACTTCACCTATGTATTTTTAACAGTTTTTGTCTCCCCTAGTTTTTTGTAGTTTCATTTGCCTTGAAGGTATTTATAGGGTGATAATTTCTCTGACTTTTCACATAAATCCCCTTCCTTTAGAAAACTGAATGAATCCATCTGTTATAATTAGAGAACAAAATTACTACTAGAGATCATGTAGGCCCAAGTTAAAACCTTTTAGTCCCAGACAAATACTAGTAGGGAAAAGATATGGTTTCCTATGGAAATTGTACTGTTTACTGCTATGGCAGACCAAAGTTAGCAAAGGTCAATCCCAATTATCTAAGTTGGTTAACATACATGAACATCAACTGTTTCATCTGAGTAATCAAAATAAGACAGCCACTAGATAGACACCAAGAAGAACTATGCCAAATTTGGCCCATATCGATTTATTATAAGACTACATTAGAATGAAAAAGAAAAGCTACATCTGAGAGATATTTCTTTTGATATCTGCTCAGACATAGGAATTGAAAGAGAGTGAGAACTATGTGATTTTGTATAAATATTTAGATAGGTTATATACCATTAATAATCTGGTGGAAGCAAAATAATATTCCCTATTAAAGACTTTTTATATTTAGAAAGAAAAAATAAGTACAACTTTTACACACAGATGGAGAGATTTATTTTTCTCTCATGAAAAGGTTGCACATGAACTTTTTTTCTTTACAAGTTCAAAGAAGTAAGTGGGTTGAAAATTAGACACTAACTCAAGACTCCTACAAATCATATGCTTAATAGTTTTAGAAGATTGTTATATGTCATAGTTGACAAAGACATAGGGCAATTATTAGTTTGTGTTATTTTCTTCAATGGTCAGCTTATCACTAGTCAATTTTTACAGAGCTTTTAAAAGAAATGAGAAAGATACACTCATGAGATTTTTTTTATTTCATCTAAACTACAGCACACTATATGTGCGTATAT
>NW_011888934.1:2440600-2446090 GCF_000151845.1 Pteropus vampyrus | reverse complement strand
ACTGTCTAATAATAATAGTTAAAATGTACTGAATACTTGCATTGAGCCAACTCTACTACATGAGTGGGGCTGGAATTCATTTTAATACTCACCACTTTCTGAAGAGATTATTATAGCTAGCCTAGAACAAAATGCAAATACCACACAGAGTAGGCTGGATATCTTAGCTGGGTTTCCCTAAAATTTATTACCTCAAAATCTTAAATACAAGAGTAAATGTACATCTAAGCAAATATATAACTCTAAAAGACTACCTTAATGCAAGTTAGAATTATAAAACTAAATAATTATCTGAATATGGAAAAAGAAACAGAATGATATGAATGTGAGCTGGTGAAAAGACAAGTATGAAAGAATAGGGATAACTAACAAAGCAGGAAAAGGACAGTGTTCCTGAGTATGGGATTTATTTGGAAAATGCTAACGTCTTTCATTCTACAGGAACAGATTCTTTCCATTTAATTTGATATGTAAATGAAAAATTGATAAATTCTATCTACTACCTTTATTCAAGATCCATTTCTATCTAAGAAATTCTGTATTAAGCTACATCAAGCAGCTTAGAGCATACCACATCAGGTACTCTTTAAACCACACATTTTCTGAAACTAATTCAGAGAATAATTTCAAAGATAAACATTAATGATACAAATCAGTGGCATAAGAACAGCAAAAATAATAATGATTTGCATTTTATAATTCATATTTTTTTTATTAAATTGTTTTCATTTTCATGATTTCATTTCCAATAATTATTAGTTCAGAAAAGATTATACAGGCATTATGTAAACATTCCAAACAGTAACCACACTAAAATAGAAGTTCCTTTGACATCTGGAAATGTGTATTTTAGCTCTCTATCTTCTTTTCTAGCTCATTGCTTAACACTAGAACCACCCTGAGACCTAGGAAAGAGGGGACCTGTCCCTGAGCCTAGCTAGAGCTTCTCTGATCTCTAATCTTCTTCACTACCCCAGATGCACTTCCTTCTCCCCATGGGGCAGATCCTTGGGGTCAAGAGGACTTGTTCATTCACTTGGAGTGCATATCCTACAGCTGTCACTTGGGCTTTCCTGAAACCCAGATTTCCCCACCGAAATGATCCAGAACCCCCTTCGAGGCTTGAATGAGACCTTTCCTGGATCCTTCTTTCCAGAGAGAACTGCATAGCTACTGTGGGCATTCCTAGGTCTCAAGGAAGTCTAAGCTACTCCCTTGATGTAGGAGAGAATCAGAGCATAGCAAAAATGACAAGGTGGGCTTCAGACCAGGGCAGGTAGCTTCCATGTATTTGTATGGAATTTAAAGGTGTCCAAAAGTTCTAAATTTGAACCAGGCCTTCTAGAAAGTTCTGAGGGTATTTATTATGTGCCTGTTAGGCACAGTCATGCTCATTTCATAAAAATATTAATAAAATCAATGAATTAAAATAAAGAACAACTAACTCTCAGTCTTTGTTTTAACCAGAATGGGCAGCAAAAACAATTTACAAACCTCAGAGGCTTAATTCAAAAAAGTTTCTTGTTTTCTCACTCATGGCACAAGTGTAATATGAGTCACCAGGGGCAGGCAGTTCCTATAATTTGCAGGACCTAGGGCAAAAGTGTAAATGGAGACATATACTTTATATGTGAATATTAAAAAATATAAACCAAGATAATAAACAGTTAACGATGTTTTCCTCCTATCTTGGCAAATAAACTTTCATAACAATAAAATTAAAAATTATGGATAAAAGTATGGTTTGATTTGAAGAAGTTGGGTTAAAATATCTAAGAATAAATTTATCATTGTTCTCGTCTGGGGTATCTGTGGATGAGCCTGTGATGTTTGTATGAGTAATACAATAAAATATAAATATAATAAAGTCTTGTATATTTTTTCACATAATTTGACACACTTTTGCCTAATTAGAAAATTTTTGAATAATTGTCGATATTATTTATTTTTTTCAATTTAAAGAAAATTTATACAGCTGTGCCAGTAGCAACTTGAAACTAAAAATTTTAAAGAAATTTCAGAATAAATTAATAATTTTACATATAATGTTCAAACATTATAGAAGGATCACATATGATGAATGAAATTATTTCCATTAAATGTTTTAATGTTCTCAATATAAAATCACTATCAATTATACTATGGTTATTGTTAACTCTAGAAGAAATATCTAGTATGTGCAAAGACTATTTCTTGATTTTTCTCATTCATTTTTCAATGCTGAAATATTATAAAGACAACCAAAAGTAGCAGTATATGCTCAATTTATTAAAAACATCTCAATTTAAACTGTACATGCAATCTACAATGGACCGAAATAGAATTACATTACAGAATTATTTTAAATATTTTAGCTGTTCTTTTTCTTAATTATACAAATATTTCTGTTTCCTTGTTTTAATTTCCTTTTATAAATTGAGTGTCATATTTTATATTTCATATAAAATTTATTTTGATTAAAAGTTTCTTTAAAATTTATGTATGTAAGCATTTAATCCTTTGAAAAGTGAAATAATAAAACTTTTTTTCACTGTTTTTAAAAGTTTTTACTAGCAGCATTAATTTTAAGCAACAAATCATACCGAATTAGTATTGATAGTGCAAATTAAAAAATTAATTCCTTCTTCTGTCAAATAACATGATTTACTTTTGTTTTTGAAAATATTCTATTGTTTTCCCTAATTCTTACACTGTATTTTATAAAGTCTAATATAAATCTAATTGCTTTGACAGTATTTGTTTGTAATTCCTGTATCATTCCGAAGAGTAGTCGTAAGATCAAATTTGATATGTTTCATTAAGATATTTCATTTTTGCTAATACCTAAGAATTACTGAATAGTATCTTTCACTGTCCAAAGGATATCATTGTTAACATATTTGAAACCATCATGTCTCTTAGTAGAAATTCAATTAAAGTTCTATGTAAGACATAAAATTCTTATATTTTGTGGGGGGAGGAGTTCTGTCTTGTACATTTTTTTTCATCAATCTTATTACCTCCATTTTCATAGACTTGTCCTTGATAATGCTTCAAATCAATGTTTAAAACTGAACATTTTTCAGTGTTCACATTAGTATAAACCTGTACCTTTAAAAGCAATTTTAAAACCAATGAAATAATCATTAATTTTGATGTCTTTGCTTCCTGTTTAATTATAAGTGTAATAAATATATTATCAACACAATTTTTATCCCTGACATACTGTAATTGAAAGACTTTTTGGTACAATCTGGTTGAAGTGGGAATTACTTTTTATTTTATGTTCAATTTCTTTTTCTCACCTTATTACATGTTAAATTAATATATTTATTTTGAATTTGTCCCCTCTGAAAGTGATTATTTTTATTTCTATTTACTTTACATATCAAATAACTAAATCATATCTATTATACCTATAAATTTGAAATACTTTGCTGTTAGCACCATGAATGTAAAAACATGTTTGATGTGATTTTTCTTATTTCCACTTTAATTCCATGTGGTCAAAGAATGTACTTCATCATAAGACTTGAATCCTTTTGAATTTGTTGATTCTTGGTTTATAGCCCAGAATGTAGGCTATCTCGGCAAATGTTCCATGTGCTCTTGAAAAAGTGTATTCTGTTACGTTTGGCTCAAGTGTTTCCTATAAATGCCAATTAGGTTGAATTGGTAGTGTTCTTCAAATATTCTATATTCTTACTGGTTTTCTTTCTAGTTATTTCCTCAATTATTGAGAGCACAATATTAAAATTTTCAATTACAACTGTAGATTTGTCTACTTTCCTTGAAATTTTGTTTTAGATTCATATACTTGAAGTTTTGTTTTAGGTTCATAAATGTTTATGATTATGTCCTACTGATGAATTATCCTTTGGACACTATTGAATGGCCCTCTTTATCCTTGGTAATATGCTTTGTTTAAAAATATATTTTGCGTAGTGCTCCAAATTTTAGTGAATATTAGCATTATATATCTTTTTCTATCATTTTACTTTTAATTCATCGAGTCTTCATTTAAAGAGTGTTTCTTATAGGCAGCATAAAATTGCCTTGCTTTTTATCCATTCTCACAAAATCTGACTTCTAATTTACTTTCATATTTAATGTGAAATGTGATTTTGGATATATTTTGGTTTATTTCTATTATCTTACTACATGTTTCATATTTGTCCCACTTGGTTTTTGTTCTCTTTTTCCCTCTATCTTCTTTTTGATTATTTTTATAATTCTATCATATCTCTTTTGTTAGCTAATTAGCTATAACTCTTTGCTGTTTGATTTGTTATGACAGTTGTTGATACTCTTATTACAGTCTATTTTTAAGCAAAATTATATAACTTCATCAATAGTACAAGAAATTTACACTATTACACTTCCGTTCTCCCTTTCTAACCCTTTTTTCTCTAAATGTCATTAATTATATGACACATAAATATATGTAATAAATCCATAATGTTGCTATTATTTTGTGTTTGAAGAATTATCTCTTAAAAAGATGTAAAACAGAAAAAAATGACATTTTGTGATTTTGCAATACAAAACCACATGGCGGGTATGGTGGGTGGTGAGAATAAACCTGGTCACTAATAGGTACGACATGTTTGAGTGACTTACAATTAAGTCAGTATATTAAAGAAACTCAGATAACTTCTAACTTTTGAAATATAGCTCAATCAGAATTCCCTGAATATTAATATTTCAATAACAATTTATTTTTCCATTTGTTTACGATTTTCTATAGCTTGATTCTAAATTTTATGCTTTTATTTTGTAGTTGTCAATGGTTCACACCTCCACATTTAATATTCAATTTTATCTAATAGCTTTTCTAAAGTTGACAAGTATACAAACTGAAAAAAGAATTCATCCATATGCTCTAATTTTAATTGTTTTAATGAGTTGCTTAATACAGCTTTTCCATTCATTTATTTTGATGTTTCCTGCCAGATTCTCAATAACTCTGAAATAAATCATTAACATATTCGATCAAAAACATGAGATAAGCCACTTACTTTCAAAAAACTGTGACAATGATTTGTTTTCAGCTTTCCAGATATATACTTCAATTTTTAGAAGGCTACATTAGAATACGAATTTCAACGCAAGAAAAACGAAGTCTCAATTTAAGCTACATTTTATAGTTTTGAAATCAGAAATGCTCCAGGTTTCATAAGAAAATATCTTCTGGACAATATAAAGGTTTATTTAATGATCTCAGTAATTAAGATAGTTGAATTATTCTCTATAGTTAAAAGCCAAACTTCTATTATAAAATGTTAAAATTTTGAATTACATAAATTGCATATTATTAATTAATATAAAAATGTTTTCTAAAATAAGACAAACTCCCTCTATCCAGATCTACTCAATCTTTAATAGCTGTTTCTGAAAATACTCCCCATTAAATTTTTTGCATGCAAATCCATATCTCAGAGTCTGTTTCTTGAGCAACTCACTTAGACAGATGTTAAACTTGAGTGTTATCTGAAAAAATTCACTAAAATA
>NW_011888934.1:2437400-2440550 GCF_000151845.1 Pteropus vampyrus | reverse complement strand
TTACTGGTTTTCTTTCTAGTTATTTCCTCAATTATTGAGAGCACAATATTAAAATTTTCAATTACAACTGTAGATTTGTCTACTTTCCTTGAAATTTTGTTTTAGATTCATATACTTGAAGTTTTGTTTTAGGTTCATAAATGTTTATGATTATGTCCTACTGATGAATTATCCTTTGGACACTATTGAATGGCCCTCTTTATCCTTGGTAATATGCTTTGTTTAAAAATATATTTTGCGTAGTGCTCCAAATTTTAGTGAATATTAGCATTATATATCTTTTTCTATCATTTTACTTTTAATTCATCGAGTCTTCATTTAAAGAGTGTTTCTTATAGGCAGCATAAAATTGCCTTGCTTTTTATCCATTCTCACAAAATCTGACTTCTAATTTACTTTCATATTTAATGTGAAATGTGATTTTGGATATATTTTGGTTTATTTCTATTATCTTACTACATGTTTCATATTTGTCCCACTTGGTTTTTGTTCTCTTTTTCCCTCTATCTTCTTTTTGATTATTTTTATAATTCTATCATATCTCTTTTGTTAGCTAATTAGCTATAACTCTTTGCTGTTTGATTTGTTATGACAGTTGTTGATACTCTTATTACAGTCTATTTTTAAGCAAAATTATATAACTTCATCAATAGTACAAGAAATTTACACTATTACACTTCCGTTCTCCCTTTCTAACCCTTTTTTCTCTAAATGTCATTAATTATATGACACATAAATATATGTAATAAATCCATAATGTTGCTATTATTTTGTGTTTGAAGAATTATCTCTTAAAAAGATGTAAAACAGAAAAAAATGACATTTTGTGATTTTGCAATACAAAACCACATGGCGGGTATGGTGGGTGGTGAGAATAAACCTGGTCACTAATAGGTACGACATGTTTGAGTGACTTACAATTAAGTCAGTATATTAAAGAAACTCAGATAACTTCTAACTTTTGAAATATAGCTCAATCAGAATTCCCTGAATATTAATATTTCAATAACAATTTATTTTTCCATTTGTTTACGATTTTCTATAGCTTGATTCTAAATTTTATGCTTTTATTTTGTAGTTGTCAATGGTTCACACCTCCACATTTAATATTCAATTTTATCTAATAGCTTTTCTAAAGTTGACAAGTATACAAACTGAAAAAAGAATTCATCCATATGCTCTAATTTTAATTGTTTTAATGAGTTGCTTAATACAGCTTTTCCATTCATTTATTTTGATGTTTCCTGCCAGATTCTCAATAACTCTGAAATAAATCATTAACATATTCGATCAAAAACATGAGATAAGCCACTTACTTTCAAAAAACTGTGACAATGATTTGTTTTCAGCTTTCCAGATATATACTTCAATTTTTAGAAGGCTACATTAGAATACGAATTTCAACGCAAGAAAAACGAAGTCTCAATTTAAGCTACATTTTATAGTTTTGAAATCAGAAATGCTCCAGGTTTCATAAGAAAATATCTTCTGGACAATATAAAGGTTTATTTAATGATCTCAGTAATTAAGATAGTTGAATTATTCTCTATAGTTAAAAGCCAAACTTCTATTATAAAATGTTAAAATTTTGAATTACATAAATTGCATATTATTAATTAATATAAAAATGTTTTCTAAAATAAGACAAACTCCCTCTATCCAGATCTACTCAATCTTTAATAGCTGTTTCTGAAAATACTCCCCATTAAATTTTTTGCATGCAAATCCATATCTCAGAGTCTGTTTCTTGAGCAACTCACTTAGACAGATGTTAAACTTGAGTGTTATCTGAAAAAATTCACTAAAATACAAAATAGTTATCATTTCTATTAATTCTAACCATATTGGCATGGTTAAAAGATTTTGTAATGAACAATAAAAATACTATGTTACACTTTTTTAAGGCTATGGTTTTGTGAAATTGAGTCACAATTTTAGTTTATTTATTTTTATCCTGGAAACAAGAATATGAGATTGGAAAAATGAATTTATTTTATTATTACTATACAGAAGAGAAATCTTTAAATTAAGAGAGGTTAAAAGACTTAGCTGAGTAAAATTCATAAATGAAGAAAACAAACTTGACTGTAAAAAATTTGGGTCACTGACAGAGATAGGGGTAATAGAATACAGAAAATATAGGTCAGGTGATATTGCTGAGCTCTTAGAAACAAGGTGTGCCCAGATATCAAAAATGAGCGGCAAATTTGAAGAGATACCAATGGAAGCCTGACCCACAGAGACCTTCGGAGATAATTATGAGAACTCGAGTGTCCTTAGGGGTAGCCAATAGGGTACTGCTCATTCTATACAATCAAAAACTATCAAAGACAGTCAAGAGAATTAGGCAGCAATACCAATACAAACACAATCCTTGAGCAGTTTCTGGACCTGAGCCAGAACCTATTGACTGAAGGATAGGACACTTCAGCAGGTATATATGATAGAGACTCTCCATTCTCTTTCCCACAGGACCTGGGGCCATTTATTTGGTTAAATATACAACTCAATAAAAGGATATATATAGACATTTTGAGCGAGTGTAAGCACACCTTAATTAAAGAAAACTCGGAAAAGCCAACCTAGTTCTTAATCATCCTGGGGAATCATCTTATAACTACATCTTTCAACTGCTTTATATTTTAACTCCCTCCATCCAGATCTACCAAATTTCTTATAGCTGTTTCTGTAGGCACTCCCCAATAAACTTCTTGCATGCAAGTCTATATCTCAGAGTTTGTTTCCTGAGGAACTCCACTTAAGACAGATGTTAAACTTGGGTATTGTTTGAAGAAATTCACAAAACTACAAACTAGCTATCATGTCTATCGGATTGACAAGGTTAAAAGATTAATATGGTCTAGTACTATTAAGGGTATGAAAACGGATATTCAGAAACTGTTAAGAAGAGTTTAAATTGATACTGAATTTCTAGGGGAGAATTTAGAAAAATATATGTATTCAAAGTATATACACAATTTTGGCAATTCTTCTTTGTAGAATATACACAGAAAATTATAAATAGGTGTGCAGGTACTGTATATGTAAGTTTTTCATTTTAGCATTGTTCACAATAACAATAGATTAGAATTCTATAGGAAAATAATTATTGTTATAGCCACATGCTTCTATTATGTAGCAAGAATTACA
>NW_011888934.1:2418225-2437010 GCF_000151845.1 Pteropus vampyrus | reverse complement strand
TGTTGTTTCTACTCTGTCTTCACCCAGAATTTTATTCTTGATTAAATTTTATGAATTACAGGTAACATAAATATCAAAAGGAACTCATTTCTCTCTTTTCACAATCTTCTCTTGTCTAATCTTTTCCCTTTAATTTTCTCCTTATTCTCTTCCTCCTTCTCTTCTTCTTCCTCCTCCTCCTCATCATCATCATCATTATTATCAACATCATCTTCAACTTAGACTTCTGTCTATCAGATCAACAGCACAGTGGCTGGCACATAGAAAAGTTGTAAGCATTAATTACACAGATTATCAGCAATCATTGGAATTGTTTAACCTGATTAATCGGATGTAGGGTGGTCTTTTATCAGGAATATTTCCATACCCAACAATACCCTTTGAAATAGAATTACAATACATGGCTTGGTATTCTCAAAATAATGCTCTCTTAAATCTCCTCCGCACTTACATCATAAGTACTTACTATAAAAGTCCCAGTCACTGCCTACAGCCATCCAGCAAGAAAATTGCTTATTGCACATATCTTTTGTATATGTAGCTCTCAGTGACAAATGGGAACAAGAAAGAAAGGGAGTCAACAACATCAAATTATGGCAGCTATTGATAGAGTAGGATACACACACATAGTCGGGATGATGAAGAAAAAATGCCTCAGCAGTTTTATAAGGATATCTACCCTCAGTCAGGCAAGCAGAAAAGGATCCCCCAGAGGTTATGAGGCTAGGAAGAGATGGATAGCTTGAAGAGAAAAGTGAAGTGACATAAGAAATCAAAGAATATTTTACCCACAGAAAGAAAATCAATGAAAATGATGAACTGCTATTCAAAGGAAATAAACTGATTATTCCAGTCTCCACAAGAAAGGAGGTGCTGCAGGTAATCTGTCAGGATGAGCAGGACATTGAAAGGCGAGGAAAGAAGACAAGATGTGATCATCTAACTCTTATTCTAGCTTCCCTCCCCCCCGACCCCAAAAAAAAGTTAGATGTTGGAAACACAATTTAAAATTAATCGTTTTAGTGCAATAAAGCTTATTGGCCTGTAATATTTTCTACTTCTCTCTGTTTTTCTTTTATTCTTTATAAATACAACATTCCAAAAGTATTAAATATACAGTAACATACATGAAAATTTAAAATAATAATAAAAGGAACAATCCATGTACATGCCAAACGAATTACAAAAGAGAATTTTATCCATATCTTAGAAGTCCCCATGAATTTCCCTTCCTGATGATATTTCCCCTTTATCCTACCATGATAAGATAACCACTCTCCTAATTTATGACTTAACTAGGTATTTGATTTTCTTCATATCCCTGTAAATCGTAAATATACAAATAAGCAACATATCATTCATTTTGCTGTCTTTTTAACATTTTTATAAATGGAATCAAACTGCATATATATTTTAAACTTCTACTCTCATTCAATTGTATGGTTTTGAGTCCTATATACATATATTGTATACAGGGTATTGTATGATATATCGCAATTTATCCATTCAATTTATTATTGAAAGGTGGTTGGGTTGTTTGCAATGCTGCTATTGCAAACAAGAACACATTCTAGTACAAGAATCTAGAGTATGTACATGCTCGAATTTATCACATAATAAAACACTTTTTGTGCTGAGATTTTTAACAATTTTTCACCCCACTGCACTGGCACTGTATGAGAGTTTATTTTGTTCTCCATCCTTATAAAAAAAAATGTTATATTTCCTAATTTTTTCCAATTAAATATTCTTTGATATGGTTTTCATTTATACTTGCCTGATTATTAACAAGGTTGAACATTTCCTCATAAGCTTATTCAATATTTATATTTTCTTTTTAGTGATTTTCCTGTTCATGACTTTTGCTACTACTTTGGTGTGATGTTTCCCTTTTGCTTATGGTTTTGATCAAGCATTTCATAATCTGGATTCTAAACTTATAAGTTGCTATAACGTTTTTTTAGATTGTAGCTTACTTTTTTACTCTTTTCCTAATTTCTTTATAAGCAGAGACATCCTTAATTGTAAGGTTATCAAAATCAGAAATCAGAAACCAAAATCTGAATCCAACATCAGAAATCAAGTAGCATTCGGAGAGTTGGAGAATTCAGGTTTATTACACTGTGGACACTGTGGACACAGAGGAGCTAGTGCTCTGAAGATCTGGGCCCAGAGCTCAGTTGCAACATTCCTTATATAGACCTTTTTGGCACAGCCTGATTGGGTAATTTGAACTCTGGCCACTACAAAGCTGCAGGAGTTGCTATGGTTGCAGGTAGTTACATTGCATTACAAGGGCGGGAGTTACTACAGGTTACTGGCAGTTACAAACTATTACAACGCCTGGGAGTTGCGAGAGGGTGCAAACAGTTACACAGTTGCATTTGTAGCTTAGACGGATCAAAACAAAAGGAAGAGGTGAGTCTTTAGTCAATTTTGAGTACAGTCCATGCAGCAAGCATATTTACAGAAGCAGAACAGAGAGCTGATTAGCATTTCGAATGGAAATTCCTCATCAATCAAACTTATCAAATGTTTTCTTTACAGTTTATATCTGGTGGTTTTGTTTTTTTAAAAAAATAAAAAACATACCATCATATAAAAAAATATGCTCTCTAATAACTTCTAAAATTTTAGATTCTTTCCTGTCACATTAAATTTTTAAGTGGTGATGTTTGTATATCATTGTAAATAAAATTAATGCAACTGAACACACATTTAAAAATGGTTAAAGCTGTGAATTTTATATTTTGTAAATTTTACCACAATAATACAAAAATAAAATCCTATAATGAGATTCAGTCACTGCTTGAAGAGATCTAGAATTCTTTTCTTTTTCTAAGAGCCTAAATCAAATTTTCCAAACAAATACCAAAGAAAATTAGCATAGATTTCTGAAATAGGTAGGATTTTACCTATTTCTTTCTTTTCTTTTTTTTTTTGGAGGCAGATATTAATTTCAGTCAATATCACTAATACAGAAATTTATTAGGGAAAAAAAAAAAAGAGGAGTTAAATGAACAAAAGTTTTGCCCTAAACTTCTCATAAAACTATGCCAGATTGGGGAAGATGTCCCAACAACGAATTGTTTCAAAAGTACCAAAGCAACAGTTCAATGCAGGTTTTGTTTCCATGCTATGTAAGAAGTACACATTTTTGACAAATTTAATCTCTATACCTTTTAAAGGTAGGAGAAGAACACAGTGTTGATGGAGTATCTAGCTCAGGCTAGACACACCTCTGACTTCTTTTTCAAACCTGTCTTCTAGAATTCTCCTAACACAATTTCACAGACAAAGAACCTAAGGCTCAGAGGTTAAATAATTTATTCAGTATCAATTTGCCAGTCTGCATTAGAGCAGGAATTTGAACTCAAGCTTGCCTTACTCCAAAGCTTGTGCTGTTTCCATTTTCTACTTCAGTATCTCAGAAATATCTATAAAAGTGAGAAGTATAATTGGCATTGTTAAATGTACCAGGTGCTTCACTAATCTTATTGAATACTCACAACCACTCTACTAGGAACCTGGTATTAATCAAATTAAAGAGATAAGAAAACCAAGATTCTGTAAGTTAATTATACAGGCATATGTTAGTGTCAGGATTTTAAATCCTTCTTTGTCTGTCTTCAAATACTGTGCATACATTCCCTGTATTCCTGCAAAAACAATTTTGCAAAATAATGCATTGCGATAATTTTTCTTTTTCTTTATTTCTTTTTTTCTTGTGTGGCATTTGTCTCACCACAAAGTCTCTTTATAGTCAAATCTTTTTTCTTCCTCTTGTTTTAAGGTTGGTGCTTCTTAAAGTAAGGACACAGGAGCAGCTGCATTGGCTTCAACTGGAAGAAAGCAAATCCTCGTTAAGAAAGCAAATCCTCAGTCCCCACCTAAGATCTACTGAACCTTAGAGTCGAGCAATCTGTGCTTTATTAAGCTCTTGAGTGATTCTGATATGTGGTGAATCTTGTGAACCACCAATGAAAGGGAAGTTTCACTGAGTATTGGATCAAAGAGAAGTTGCTTATGAACAAACTGCCTTCCCGGCTTTTAATTTCCAGAAGCCTCAACTCTTTGTTAGGATAGAAGTATTCTCAACACTAGGAAATGCGTGAAGTTCTGAGATTCTGCTATCTGTGGAAACCCATGACTCTTTGCCTCAGAGGGAAATGAAGAATCCCTTTTAGGTGCATGTACCTTTCATGTGCAGAATTAAAGAACCTAAATTGTCCAAGTATTACTCTCTGTTAGGACAGGTTTGGGGCAAATATTTTATGAAGGAGATACCTGGGGTGAAGAGCACCTCTGAGGCATGCTCAATACTATAACTTTGGTAAATATCAGACTCACTGACCATTTAATTTAGTCCCCCCCAAAATAATGATAATAATAACTGCTATAATGGTAATAATAGCTAAAATCTTTGAGCATTTTCTATGTGAGGCATTATTTTAAGTGCTCTACATTTATTAACATGTTTAATCCTTACTACTAAATTATAGACTACTAGATAGCAAAGCATATTCTTCCTTATCGAAATCAAACAGAAATATTTCTGAGAGTTTACAAATACACATGAGTAATATTTTAAGAATTGTTTCCACATTCTTGAGTCAATTATTTACTTATTTTCTCAGTCTATAACCCATATATACTGACAGCTAGGAAGTGATGAAGAATTCAAATGTGTTAAACTATTTTGTTTGAATAGGGCTTAAAATGTAAGTAAAAATATTCACAAATTTAGCCAAGATGAGTCAGGACAGAGCTGGCTGGTAAAATGGAAACAATTCAATGTCCTCAAGTCTCCAGTTATCAAACGTGAACTTGTCAGTTGCAAAAGAACTTAATTCACCGATCCTACCTGGTGACTACAACCTATAGACATAGTGCTATGTTTTCTAAAACCAAAGGTAGAGAAAACTGGTTGGATAAATAAGTTCCTTTTCTGGTTTCTCAGTTTCTCTATATTTAATGAATAATAGTAAATATCAAATTATTCACTTAAGGAATTAATTTTACTTAAAAAGAGTAAAATCTCTTAAAATAGAAATTGTTCTGGAAAATGAAGATGTATAGCTAATGTGATTATAAATCACATTAATGAAACACAATAATTTGGAACAAACCTTCATTTTTAACTAAATTTCCTGTGATCATTAAAACTAAAACTATGGAAGGAAATATGAGGGGAAGTGGTGGATGAGGTGTTGTTCAACAAGTGTAGAATTTCAGTTTTGCAAAATGAAGACAGTTTTGAAGACTGGTTGCACAACATTGTAAATGTATTTAATACTATAGAACTGTGCACTTAAGGATTGTTAAGATGGTAAATTTTATATGTGTATTTTACAACTGTTTTTTAAATTAGTGAAAGAAAGAAAGAAAGAAAGAAAGAAAGAAAGAAAGAAAGAAAGAAAGAAAGAAAGAAAGAAAGAAAGAAAGAAAGAAAGAAAGAAAGAAAGAAAAGAAAGAAAGAAAAGAAAAGAAAAGAAAAGAATAAAGCAGCTGCCTTTTACTTGTATTGCTAGTAGGAACGACATTTTCCCAATTGTAAGAGTACCAAATAAAGCGAAAGTAAAAGAGAAGTGGGAAAATTAAATCAACATTTGTGGACCAACTATTCACAACTTGCTATGGTAGGTATTATTGGCTTCTCATATATATATATATATATAGAGAGAGAGAGAGAGAGAGTCAAAACATTTGCCCAATATAATGTAATTAGTCAGTGTTCTAATTGATATGCAAACAGTTTTGGGAAGATGCAAGCTTTCTCTATGGTAGAGTACTTTTCAAAATGTCACACCAAATGCAATTCTACCAGACCAACAAAGGTTAATATATGTAGGTGCTAAAAACAAAAAAGAATATTACCCAGTTGAAAATTCAGTGATCTTCAAACAGCATTGATCTTACTGATACTAATTATAAATCTCATAAAGTTAAAATCTATCACGAGCTTAGATATATAAGCAGCCTCACTTTAGTCTCCAGGTTAGCAATTTCATTCAGTTCATCTTAAGAAATATATATCCCACACAACAAGGTAGGAAATACACCATAACAAATTCACACCTTTACTTTAGTGCTTGTTAATAAATAGACAATAGGTTTAAAAGCAAAGATGAGTCTTCTCAGTGAAAACTGGTTTCATCTCAACATAAGTACATGTAACATTATAGGTAAAATAACATAGGAAACTAACTGTGATAACACTTGCAGTACAATAAAATGTGAAGAAAATATCAGGAAGGGAGACATAGATACAGAGACAGAGATAGAGATATCTATTTCTATATATCCTATTACCATGTTCCCTGTAGAGCTGAGTCAAAGCCTGGTCAGTAGGAGGAATGATTGGAGTGATTGTTATCTTTTAATGTTTTCCAAGGGGAGAATGTTTTCCAAGGGCAACTCTGGACTGAGGTAAAATTGCAAAGGAGAAGCCAGTCTATCTCCTGCCTCCGAATGGAGCTAAAGAGGCAGATATGTGGCTAATGAACTCAGGATAGCTCTCATGCTTGGACAAATTTCCTCAAAATAGTGATTCCCACTTGGACTACACATGAATGACCATGGGCTGAGCTTTAAGAGTAGTTGTATTCAGCTGGGTGACATCAGTATTTCTATAATATGCAACTCTAGTTGCTAGTCACCAATAATGATGTTTGCAAATTACCTCATTATTCAAAAATGATTAGACTCAGTTATTTGAATAATGCAAGCTCACAAACATCTAACTCACCTGGCAAGGGTAGATTCATATCTTGTGAGCTGAGTTGTATGTGGGCATGATGTACCCAATAGAGAGTGTAATGCACATGAACCTCAAGGACAAATGTCCTCATTGTTAAGATGGTAAATTTTATATGTGTATTTTACAACTGTTTTTTAAATTAGTGAAAGAAAGGAAGAAAGAAAGAAAGAAAGAAAGACAGAAAGACAGAAAGACAGAAAGAGCCAAGACTTTCTCAGGAAGAATGACCTAGAAGTTGTGATACCCCATATTTTCTCACATTTCAGTTGAAAAAGAACTTCTTGATAACAGTGGTTTCACTTACAAGGAACATTTTGGATTATAAATATATTTACTCTAGGCACAGGGTAGCAAGTGATATATATTTGAAATGTAATATATATATGTATATATACATATATATATTACATTTCAAATATAATATATATAGTATATAAATGTTATATATATATATAAAGTATTACAATTGTAGATTAAAAAATACTGTTGATGCAAATATTTATGTATGAATTTGATAAGCCTGAAATTAACCTAACAATAGTTAAAATTTTAAATCAAGTAGCAAAAATAAGACCACATTTTAAATAAAATTAAGTATAAATTTGCAAAATGATATTGAAATTTAACTTAGCCCTCAAATCAACACTAGGAAAAGGGAAGCACATTTACTTCTCCAATCTCCTTCTTTCCTACCTCTGACTGGTACTTCCCACTGGATAGCTGAAAGTCATAGGCCAATGAAGCTTTGTTGAATCAGTCCATGGGACTCAGCTCCTCAGGCACAAAGCAGGGTGGAGAAAGGTAGATTATGAATCTGGAGAGACAAAAGAAAAAAATGCTCAGCACAAATATGTATAGTGCTTTTAGAGTTTCAACAACCTTTCACACAAATCTACTTAACTCAAACAGCCTTTAAGATAAAGCAGAGATAAAGAAATTTGAAGTTCAAGATTTTTTAGTTTCTCAACACTGACCATTTATGTGTGTGGATGAAAACGGAAGTATATACAAGTTCAGTAACCAAAAGTAACCTCTCAAGGTGATCTGATCATAAATTATTCTCAACTGGGCAGGTCATGGTGGGCAGTCATGCCCCAGGCCTATAATGTCTTTAGTAAAAGGTTTTATGCCAGCTCTGTACATTATTCTTGTGCATCTGGGTTAACACACCATTGAAATGCCAAAAGTAATCATCTCTTCCAGACCACCCTCAATGGAGTACATTATCTTACCCTATAGCTCACTTCCTCCCACCTTCATATAATCTTTCTTAGGTTCCCTCCTTAATTCCAAATGTATTTAAAAAAAAAAAAAAAAAGCTGCAAACACTGTCATTCTCTAGAGCATTTGAAATCTTGCTTTCCAGCATGTCGTCAGTTTGGTTCAAGTAAACTCATAAAAATTCTCTACAGGTTTAGATGTTTTTTATATCAGTATGTATATAATAAAGCCAGTAATGAAACAGTCTTCTAATTCCATAGTAGGTATTTTTCAGGTTACTTAGAGAAATCTGGATATAAGAAAATCTAAGTAACTTAGAGAGATGCTTTGGTGGGTCTTGAAAACATTAATATAGAACTGGAGTATGTATTGAAGACATGGAGTTCAAATAAATCTGTGCTAGTCACATCCATTTTTTTTTCAATGGCCTAAAGGATCATACAGATCCTGGGAGTTCCTTGTCAATCTTTTAAGAGACCCATTAGCAAAGTACCTGTTGAACACACAGTAAAAGGTACAGTAAGAATTCTAACACTCTAAAACCCTTCCACAAAGAAGGAGTTGCATTCGAGTGGGAAAATACACTTTTGTTGTATTAATGAGAAATAACTGAAGAAATTTACAGGAGATCTCAAAACTAAAAAGCATGTCCTCTATTTATGCACAACAATAATTCTGGCCAACCTCTTGTATAACCTTGTACCCTTACATGGTTTAGAAAGTCTTTGATTCAAAAGAAGTCACGCTGCCTAAAGAAAGAGGTGAAATTAACAGATCGATGAGAATCAAAATAGTAGGTACTGTTAAAATTAGGCTGTGCCACATATGTTCCTAGAATAGCATTAGGAGGAAGAAATGGTAATCCCAGAAAGATAACAGAGTTCAAATAAAACAAGCCCTTTAAAAAAGTTTTGATTTGTTTTGTTAGAGTATAGTATGTGTGATGTATAATGTTTTGAGATGTGCATTTGAGGCACAAGTGTAAGAAGTTTGAAGCACATTGACAAAGTTCAAGAGCTTGAATGATAAGCCAAGGCCAGTTCATAAATAACAGGAACTGAGAATTATTCCCCTCTTCATATATTCTAGAACTGGATCCTGAGAGTAAATCTCTTTGAAGACAGTTCTGCAGGCATTTTGCAACTTTAGAAACACTGAGTAGTATATACATTGCATTAATCGAGGTAGAGAATTGCTGTTTTTTAACTATACAAGATGCTTTTCATATAGGTGCTATATCATTCATATGATTTGTAATAAATCTTTTGTATTCGTTCTTCACAATAATTTTTCTGAAATAGAAGCCAACACCTTCCAACTTTCTAAGCCTATCTATTGAATTAATTCATGAGCTGGACTGAAAAAAATGGGCCATTCTTCACTACCAGGATCATGAATATTTTAATATCTGAATAAAGTTAAAGCAACTTAACTTTGTGGAGATGCCACCAAGAGAAAAACATCTGCACCTATAAGCCAGAATTCCATCAATTCAGTAATAAAAATATGTTTAGAACAATTCCCTAGAATAGAGTTAGACTTCCTTAGCATAAAGGACCAGAATTGGATATGTAAAAAGATAAGTGAATAACCCCAGACTTTTGGAAACTTGTGGGCTTCTGCCAACCACAATGATCTGACAATTCAAAAAAGACATTAGAGAGTAATTGAATTTTTCTCTGTCTAATTTTTTCAGTTTATTTTTTACCAAAATCAGAAAACATAAAAGGAACAAAACATCCACAGAAGATTAAAGAAAAAGATATATGTGTAAAAATACATGTAATATTTTAATAAATTATTACTTACATCATTGTTTTTCTTGGTCCATGGAAAAAATGGGCAATTATCTGTAACCTAATCTGAACCTACTAGTAGCAACTCCTCATTTCCGATAAACAGCATTGACAAATCCTCAGCACCACCACCTAAAGAAGCTCAGTGAATTAGTTAATTCACTAATTCAGCAGTTCTCAACATTGGCTGTGTTAAAATAATAAAAACTCAACCGAGTAAATATGAAGATCTAATTGGCTTTAGATCATGAACTGGGCAGCAGCCCATCTGGCAAGTAGAAGGGCGCTCCAAGGGGCTGCACAAAATGGAGGGATTTCATAGGAAGAGTGGGGCAAGGGAGATATTAGAAAAGAAAAGAGGATTATTTGAAGCCTGAGAAATATTTTCTTTGGAGGAAGAGAAGAAGGGTTTTTATCATGAACATTACCTTGACTCTCCTTTCTCTGAGAAGGCCTAAGTGAAAAATTACCTTAGTGGTGCTTGATCAGAAAATTCAAGACTGGTTAAGGTTAATTAAGATTATAATTCTGGGAGAGGTTAAAACTGCAGTTATATCAGGTTATTAAATCTAGATTTGGTATCATGGGCTTTTAGCACAAATGATGCCATTTGGGGCCTTCAGTTTTTTTTTTCTTTAACAGCTGAATATTATAATTACCTAGGGGAACTTGAATCAGAATTTCTGAAGGTGGGATCTAAGCATTGGCATTTATTAAAGCCCCCCGCATGATTTTAAGGTACAGTTGGGCTTGAGAACTACTGCTATCTCTATGAAAAGAGGTTAAAATGTGAATGTGAGTTTATCTGCAATACTTTCATGACTTGAAAATCATTGCTGGTTACTAAGTTTCCTATCTTCTTTCATCACTAGTACAAATAATGCCCTTCTTCCACTTATATCATAGGCATTTGGTGAACATTAAATGAACATGAAAAACATTAATGAACATTAAATGAAAACTTTACCATGTCGACATATCTTAGAGTAAATTTCTATTCCTGTATGACCATAAGCACACTAATTTTTATTGCTATTTATACGTTTATAAAATGGGGATAATTGCACTGATTTTCTAGGGTTATCATGAAATAAAATAGGTTAATACATCAGAAAGTACCTAATAAAATATTTGCATAAAGTAAACATTCATTACATAGTAGCTATCAACAAATAATTACAAATTGTAATTCCAAATATGTTATTGAAGTCATAATTGCAAGAAGTTAAGAGGCTTAATTGTTCATAACTTTTTCCTTAAAATTTATGCAACAAATATTCGTTAAGTACTTGCCATGGCTAGACACTGTCCTGTATGCTAATATACAACAAAACAAAAATCCCTGCTCTTCATTAAATTTAATTTTCAGGGAGACACTGACAACATATTATATAATATAACATACTATGTAATATAACAGTAAGGGCCAAGGAGAAGAAAAAGGCAGGGTGGTGTGGTGGGGAGGCATTCATGGCAGACAGGACAATAAGGGGAGTTCTCATTGAGACAATTACATTTGAATAAAGACTTGAGGGAAGTAGTAGTAAGGAAGCTAACCATGGAGCTATCTGGAGTAAAAACAATTTAGGGTTAGGTAACAGTAAGAACTTGACTAGGGTATTTAGGTAGCATCAAGGAGATTATTGTGGCAGAATTAAAATCGAGTAAGGAGGAAACTAACAGCAGATAAGATAAAAAAGGCAATGTGGATAGAGAAGTGATGTGACCATACAAGGCCTTATGGACTGGAATTTTGCCACCTTTCCAGTAAATTTCTAAATGATTGCTCATTTTTTCAGGGCAATCATTAAAAGAGTTCTGGATTAAGAGCTATGATAAAAATATAAGGCGCAATTTTCATAGACCAGCGCATATAATTGCCTGAGCATGGTGACAAGCATACTTGAGACGATGCCTGCTCCATTGTCTTGGTCCCAGGACACTCATGAAGGGAAGGACTCACAGCCAGAAGGCAGAAATGAACTCTGGTTATTTAAATCATTAAGATTCTGAGTTGTTCGTTACTGCTTATAAAATACCCTGACTCATACATAGCTAATACTAAGGACTTCTGCTTTCATTCTGAGTAAAATGGGAAACTAGTAGAGATTTTTAGACAATTGTAAAATGATTTGACAAGTTCACTCCACCTACTTTGTTGAAAATAGGCTGTAAGCCTTGGGCAAAAGTAGAACTTCTTGGTAAAAAGAGATACCGTTGAGAATGTACATGGATGAGGTGGTATAGCATAAATATCTCCTTAATCAAAACAGAAATGAAGCAAGTCATCTGTCTAACTTTAGTACCCATGTTGTTTCCACAAGTTTACTGACCATTCTCTCTTTGACCTCTAAACTTTACTGAGACACCTTCTTTTCAGTTTTTTCCCCTATGTTCAATGTTTAATTCTTACACAAACATTAATTATAACTAAAAATAAGTGATTAATCTAAATATGCAGTAACATTCAATATCCACTATGTGATAGATAATAAAGATTTAAACAGATATAAATCCTTTTTCTTGTCCTTGAAGTCTCTCTACCTAGTTGGAGCCTCAAGACAAATACAATAGAGTGCATGCAATAGTAAAAGTGCCGATGGTTTTTAAGAATATATGTTAGAATAGTTTAGGAAAAAGAGAAATCAGATAATTAGTATTGATATCATAAAACATGTATAATGTGGTCTTTAGGTGTAAGATGAGACTTTTATGAGTGAAGAGTTGAGAAGGCATTTTAGTCATAAAATAAATGAGTAATTATCAGCGAGAAATTGATATCTTATGGCTATAATTTTCTGACAAAATATGCAGACCATTTTTGAAGAACATAAAATTTATTAAAAAGAAAAAAAGAAAGTAATTTGGAGAAGTAAGCAGCAAATTACAAAAGGTTTTGAATAACAAAACAGAGAAAATACAGGATAGACAAAAATAATCTTTTTAGTATTATTATAGTTTCCACATGACCAAAAGGTATTCACAATTTTAATATGCAGAGATAAAATGAGTGATTTAAAACATGATTGTGACAACATACATGACTCAATTATACATGCAATTTTGTCCCTACTTTAAAAGCAATACTAGTTTGACTATTTTATCTTAAATTTAAATCCAGGAATTATAGTGAACATATAATGTAATAAAGGCAGATTAAACAAGTTATGCATTTGCTAGTCAGGGAGGAAAATTAAAGTAAAAAAGAAACCAATTTACTAAAGGTTAATAAAAATAATTTACTTTTTAAATAAATCTCACAAACAATGCTCAAAGAACATTAAATTATCCATTTTGCTAAGAATGTGTAAGAAAAGAGCTTTTGAATATTTACTAATACAACACTATCTTCAAGCAAATTTCTAAAGTCTTAAAACAAATGTTATCATTTTCATTGGCATAATGTTCAGTTATAAGTCCAGTCTTCTGTAAAGGTCAAAAGGATTTCTAGGGGAAAAAAGATAGATTTGATCTGACAAACAATTATTCAAAGGAAAATTAAATTAGAGGATATTCTAGAAAGAAACCGATATGACCTCGCAGTGCACTAAAGGATGTGGCTAAAAAGGTTTCATGTGTCCTTTGGGATCAGTTACATTGCCATTCTGAAATATAAAATATTATAATTGTGTTAGCATAGTTATCAATGACAGACAATACAGAATATTGTGATTCTCAAGGAAGCATTCATATTTCAGCCCGATCAAAGATACTGTGAATTTTTAGCTGTTTATGTTTGAGATGTTTCATTCTGATGAGAAAGAAATGGATTCAATTTTTTTTAAGAATAAAAAAAAACCTAGTTACTAATGATAAAATTTCAAGACTCAAGACAGAATTTAGCACCAGCTAAAGCTTTGTTTGAAGATGGTAGTGATTTCAGTTTCAAATGCAAGTTCTTTCAAATATTATTTTACAATAAAAAGTAAATACTATTATTCTGGGAATTTAAAATTCATATTTTGAGATGTGAATTCCAATTTATTTAGAAAAAAATTGGCAGGTGAGATAAATTAACATAGTTTATGTGTACAAGACTATGTTTTTATTTATCATTGAGGACATAATAATATAGTGATTCTAGATTCTTTAAAGAAGGGTAGAGAACACAGGCAGGAAGAGTAGGTAATGGGGAATAGAAAGCATGGTCTAATGCTCATCATCACAGGAGAAAGTCTACTATTACACTGAGACTTCCATGATAATTAACTCAGATCTCTGGATGACATAGTGGACACATAAAATATTTGTAAAAAAAGTGAATTGAGTATCTTGATTTGTTAATGTTACTTTGTCAATATTGAGAGTTGGCACTTGGTCCACAATGTCAGAATGTGTGTTACCTTTGTACAGTTCATCCAACTCTACTATTTTCTATTTAAATAATCTAGTCACTCAGATTGGCGATTTTATTTTCCAATATAAATGCTTACCCAAGGTCAGGCTTTCTTCCTATGTCATGTACAATCTAGTGTCTTTTCTTTACCCTCTGTGTGAATTCATTCAATCTATAGCAATGAAACATCCTTAAGAAGTATGGAAGAATAACAGTACATGTTCTATTTAGGTCTTGTACAACTGTAGTTAGTTTTCTCTTTGCTCATGTTTGTTCAAGGAATTATGTTCAAATTCTCTTCTATCTTCTATATCAAATCATGGGTTTTATATTAAGGCACAGAATATCCAACACAATTTATCTAATTAAAAATAGCCTTATATATTTGTTTTCCCCTGCTCTTTTACTAGATCAGATAAACTGGAGGCCCTGCATGTTTACAAGTATACTGTCAGTTGTAAAAACTACATTCCAGAATTGGTGAAGCTGGTTTTGAACCAACTGTATACCATTAAAAGTCAGACGTCGGCAAACTTTTTTTTGTAATGGGCCACATATTAAATATTTTAATCTTTCCAGGCCATATAGATCTGTCTCATATTCTTATTTCCTTTAACAACACTTTAAAATCTAACAAATATCCTTAGCATACACTTATTATGAAAGTAGATAGTTGGATGAATTTAGCCTATAAGCAGTAGTGAATGTGAGTTCCAACTGGAAAACAGAAAAAAATTTAATTGAATAACAGGGGAAATAACATGGAACTCCTGGTCCATGTTATTAAAGATCACTTTGCATACTTTTCTTCATCTACGAGATTATATGAGAATGAAATAAGATATATAAAAAGCCTAGACACTAGAAAATGCTTTAAAAGTACTGGCTACTATTGATGGCAATTTTATTATTAGGATACCTAGAAATAATAAAGGCAGTTAAGGAAAAAATAATGTATTTATTGCCATTTGAAGGGTTTGAATGCTGATAGACACACCGATAACAGATCTGAGAAGGGATTAGAGATACCATAAAACTGTATCTTTTGCCATAAGTGAAATGCAAATCAAAACCACATGACATGCCAACCACTTCACATACACTAGGGTTGCTATAGTCAAAAAGATAATAACAAATAATAACTGATAATAACAAGTATTGAGGAAGATGTGGATAAAATGTAAAAAGAAGAACAAATTAACTCTAAAGTAACCATAAGAAAGAAAATGATAAGATCATAATGAAAAATAAATAAAATAGATAAGAGAAAAAGAATAAAGAAATTAAATCAAAAACTGGTTGTTTGATAATATCAAATAATAAACCTCTAGTTAGAATGAGTAGGACAAAAAAAGGCAAATTATAAATACCAGTAATAAAAGGTATGACACTACAGGCAATTCTATAGATATTAAAAAGATAATGAGAATATTATAAATAACTTCATAACAATAATTTCAACATCATAGCTGAAATGAACAAATGCATTGAAATACTAAAACTACCAAAGCTCACTCAAGAAGAAATAGATTAACTAAATAACCCTATGTCTGCTTAAATTTTTGAATTTGTATTTAAAAACCTCGGAAAATATTCTAGGCCTACATGCCCTCAGTGGTAAAGTCATTTAAGGAAAAAATAATATCATTTCCACACAAACTCTTTCTAAAAAGTGAAAAAAAAGAAATAATTCCTGATTCATTTTATGAGTCAATACTTCCCTGATACTAAAAGCAGAGATATTATAAATAAATAAAATTATAGACCAATATCTATATACAAAGATGCAAATATTCTAAATAAGTTTAGTGAACAGAAATCGACAATATATAACTTGTAATTTATCACATTAAACTAAAAAAGAAAAAATTGTATAATCTTCTCAACAGATGTAGAAAAAATGTGACATCATCCAACAACTGTTACTAATGAAAAAAAGTTTTCGTAAAACAAGCATAGAAAGAAACTATACTAACCTAATAAAGTACAATTATAAAAAGTGCAGATCTAACTTACATAATGAAGAAAACTATATTGCTTTCCCTATAAGATCAGGAATAAAACAAGGATGTCCCCTCTCCCCACTTCTATGCACTATCACACTGAACATCCTAACCAGTATAATAAGAAAAAAAAAAAAAGAATTCAAATTACAAGGAAAGAACTGAAACTATCTTTATTCACAGACAACACTACCATCTATACAGAAAATCCAATGGAATCTACAAAAAAGTCCCTGGAACTAATTAACGAGTGTTAAAGTCAATTACATTTCTGTTACTAGCAATGAACAATCAGAACTGGTATTTTTTTTTAAATACCATTTACAGTAGTATACAAATATGAACTACTTACAATAAATCTGACAGATCTGACAATTACAAAATATTGCTTAGAAAAAATTTTAAAAGATCTAAATAAATGTAGTAATATCATGCATTCATGATTGGAAGAGTTAGTACTATTTAATGTCAATAATCTCCAAACTGACCTATAGCTCAAATGCAATCTCAATCAAAATTCCAGTAATTTTTGTAGAAACTGACAAGCTTATTATAAAATTTATACAGAAATGCTAAAGATCTAGAACAACCAAAACAACTTTGAAAACAGAACTAAGTTAGGAGACTTAAACTGACTGATTTCGAGATTTATTTAAAGCTACAAAGGTCAAGATATTGTGGTTGGCATTAAGACAGAAAAATAGATCAATGGAACATGATGGAGTCTAGAAATAGACTCATATGTATATGGTCAATTGATTTTTGCCAAAGTGTAAAGTACAAAGTGTTGAAATGCTTATCTCTCCAACAGATGCCACTGGAACATCTGAATACCTATCTTGTAAAATAATATCTTTGATCTATAACTCACAAGATACAGAACAATTACCACAAAATGGTTCACAGTACAAAATGTGAAATCTAATTTTTTTTTAAATTCTGGAACACAGAAGAAAATCTTTGTGATCTTGAGTTAGTCAAAGAGTTCTTAAATATAACTCCCTAAACCATACTTCATATAAACTGGACCTCAGAAAATTTAATAATTTCTTGCTCTTTCAAGGACACTATTTAAAGAATGAAAAGACAAGACATAGACTAAGTGAAAATATTTGTAAATCATATATCTGATAAAAGACTTGTATCCAGACTTTTAAAGACATTCCAAACTCAACAAGTAACCCAATCTTAAAAGTTAGCCTCAAACTGATATTTAGCCTAGGAAACTCAGATTAATTTTGGAATTAAATTTGGATTCGAAACTCAAGTGAATATTAAAGCTAATTTTCGTATTGCCTTACTGCTGGTTATTGATTTTCCTGTACCATCACTCCCTTGTAAAACTTGTGTTAGGATATATAAAAAAATTAAAGACAAACAATAAAATTTTATGACATATTCAGTTGGGCTCACCAGAAATAAAACATTTATATACCTTTTATTTAAAATGTGACTATCAAAAGTTTATAATTTTTAAAAAATTTTTAAGAGATAGTAAATTTCAAGTGAAAAACTGATAAGATTTGTTTGAGAACATATGAGGTATGATACCTGATAGAAGATGATTAATTTGTATAAAGTTATTTTTTTCTAGATTTTGCTGGTTATGTTCTCAGATATACAGAGACAACTTAAGAAAACAATTATATTTTCGCCTGCGTAGTACATGATTCATTTTTTAATTAATTAATTAATTGATTGATTTAATTTATTTCAGCGAGGCAACCCTTGGTTGACCTCACAGATTGCAAGGACCTTGTCAGTTTACAATCCCTTATTTTTTACACATACAACATTTGGTCTTCCTAGGTGGTCTCTCATTCAAATACTAATCAGGCCCAACCCTGCTTAGCTTTCGAGATCAGAAGAGATGGGCTTGTTCAGGGTGGCATGGCCATAGACCATTAATTATTTTTTAAAAGCGTGTGTCTGTGAAAGTAGATCTAGGTTCATATTCAAGACCAAATAACCTTTCATAATAATAAGTAAGTTTCTTCATCTATAAAAGTCTTTTTCAAATATAGCATGGGGATATTAATTCCTAAGGTGTTCATGAAAATTAAATTAGTGTATATAAAGCAGCTAACACATGCCTGATACTGAATAAATGTTAATTATATATCCACTTCCACTCCTTGTTTTAACTCTGTTGTTGACTTCTATGTTACACATGTCCAAGAACAAATATAAAAGTGAAAACACAGTAATATTTATAAAAATAAAATATTTTCTAAAATGTTCTTCTTGTGCTTTGTTAACTAGTCAACAATTATTAGTTAGATCCTTAAAGACACCTAATATTCTTTCAATGATATCTGACTCCTTGAGTATACTCTCAAAGTATTACATTCGATCTACTCTCAGAGATTTTATGCTAGAAGTGTAAAAAGGTGATTTCTATTCATTCAATTATACTTGGGAAAAAATAGATCAAATTGTTCAAAGTAATTAATAAAGATCTAAATTATTTTTAACATGATAAATGTGAGCACTATTAATTAAAAATAATTTATTTCTAGTTTACCAACAGACTTGTTGATGTTATTCTATTCATCTCAACCAATGATATTTTGATGGTTTGGCAAATTATAAATATATATTGAAGAAAACGTATGTGTGTGTATATATATATATGTGTGTGTGTGTGTGTGTATGTGTGTGTGTGTGTG